>NC_079441.1:35357138-35409638 GCF_903798145.1 Danio aesculapii | reverse complement strand
ATAATTTTTTAAATCATGTAGTAATTTCCTTAAAAAGTCTTAATATGTGTTTATTAATTAATAGTTTAATAAAATAAAGTATTATAACATTAAAAGTAATATAATAGAATAAACTATGTTTATGACAGACATTAAGCAATATTTCTTGTAGTACTGAGGTAATGTGCAATGAATGGTGGTTATAGCCTTTTTCTGATAGCACAGAAATGACACACCTCATCTTTAAAGCAAAGGACAGAGGCTAGGATTGATTTTGTGCAGTGTGTTTGGTTTAAATAAGTCAATGTTGCAACATCAGTGTAGTATACTTGATGTCATCCCAGCGAGAGTCAGATGGTCTCCAGAAAGTCGAAGAAAGCAAAATGCTAAGATAGCAAACTAAAAATGAAACTGAAGCTGCAAATCTTTCAAAGCTAAAACAAATGAAAGGAAGAAAGAACCAAACAAACAAATACTGGAGGAAAAGGGGGGGACCAAACAATAAAACAAACAAAATATGCCAAGCACTGCAAGGACATTGCAGATCGGCATTTGTGGGGGAGAACGTAAAATAACATACGTTATTGATTTTGACTGAGAACTCCTTTTCTTTGTCTGCAACATGCTTCTTCACCTTTGCACCCTGAGGGGAGTCTGAGGGGTCTTCGGGGAGTGTGCTTGCATTGTCCAGGAGCTTGGTGGTGTAGAAAGATGCTACTGCATTGCCTTCATATGCACGACGAACTCCCGGCCATTTCCCCTTTAATACTGCCTGACATATACTGTCCAGCCGGTTTATCATGACACGGTCCTGCAATGTGAAGACATTATTACTTTAATTACATTACTAATGAAAACTGTAAGATTAAATCAAGTACGGAAACAGACTAATTTGTATGTAAGTTTATCAATTCTAATTCCAAAAATGATTAAAGAACTAATACTGACAGAGCTGTGCAGAAAATAACTACACTGCTCACCTTTGGCCAGTAGGAGGCAGCAAGCATGTAGCCTCCCTGGAAAGGGTGGGGAGGATTAGAGATACCGTTGGTCACATGACTGTCCTGCATGTCATCTTGTGTAGTGTTGAGTGATGCAACGCTGTCTTCGTCAAAGCCTTTAACACCAGGAACCACTGACGCTACAGGAAAACAGACAGACTCTTCAAAATGAGACATGAGACTTTTAAACATTGTCTATTTCATATTTCGCTAAACCACACTCCACACTACAGTATTTGATTGCATGGAAACAGCATAATTCCATACTATTACTTTTATTTTATGCATATTGTGCAACAGTTTTTAATATCCATACAATTTACTACATTTGCCAAAATGTGGACTACAGAAGCAGGCCACTCTGCTCTGTATCACAGTGGGGCAGTGGGTAGCACGATCACCTTACAGCAAGAAGGTTGCTGGTTCGAGCCTCGGCTGGGTTAGTTGGCATTTCTGTGTGGAGTTTGCAAGTTCTCCCTGTCTTCCAGTGGGTTTCCTCTAGGTGCTCTGGTTTCCCCCACAGTCTAAAGACATGCGCTATACAGTAGGTGAATTCGGTGAGCTAAATTGTATGTGGATGTGTGTGAATGAATGAGAGTGTATGGTGTTTCCCAGTGATGGATTGCAGCTGGCATCTGCTGCGTAAAACATGCGCTGGATAAGTTGGCGGTTCATTCCGCTTTGGCGACTCCTGATTAATAAAGGGACTAAGCTGAAGGAAAATCAATGAATGAAAGAACAAACTATCTATAATAGAGTCTTTACTGTCACTACTGATGAATTTAATGACCCTTTTCAAAATAAAGTGTCAATATTTTAAAACACGCCTTCATCCAGAAACATTTGAGGTTCAGATCATTCGAGGTTCATAAAACAAAATAAAAAATATTATCAAAACATTTCATCCAAACTCAGCGATTCAACTGTAATCATTTGAAGCTTCAAATAGCAAAAAAAGCCTTGAAAAATGATGTTCACCCATATTTTCTCTACTGTGTCAAGTCAGTGTGCACAGGCAATACGACAAACTGCTATTTGAGTCAGCATGCAACACACAAGCATCGTATAGGAACTGCTGCATTCTATGGAGGATGAGGAAACTCTTAGATTTCATCTAAAATATCTTCATTCGTGTTGCAAAGATGAATAAATGTATCAGAGGATTGGAAATACATGAGGGTAAATAATAACACTTTTTTTGGGGTGAACTAACCCTTCAATCTACAGTGCTCAGCATAATTGAGTACACCCCATTTTGAAAACAAATATTTATATCCATTTCTCAGTGAATATTGGCAATGTATTTTAGTGCATTTAAACAAAACAGATTTATTAAACAGATATATTTATTACAATAATATTTTAGTCACCAAACAAATTTAAAAATAGAAAGATTATACAGGCGACGCAGTGGCGCAGTAGGTAGTGCTGTCGCCTCACAGCAAGAAGATCGCTGGTTCGAGCCTCAGCTGGGTCAGTTGGGTCAGTTTTATGTGTGGAGTTTGCATGTACTCCCTGCGTTTGCGTGGGTTTCCTCTGGGTGCTCCGGTTTCCCCCACAGTCCAAATATATGCGGTATAGGTGAATTGGGCAGGCTAAATTGTGTGTATGGATGTTTCCCAGAGATGGGTTGCAGCTGCCATCCGCTGCGTAAAACATGTGCTGGATAAGTTGGCGGTTCATTTCGCTGTGGTGACCCGGGATTAATAAAGGGACTAAGCCGAAAAGAAAACGAATGAATGAAGATAATACAATTAAATTCAAGCTAAATATTGCAAAAATTACAATCTACAAAATTTCAACAAAATATGTTTAATTTTTTTTGCTTCTCTTGATTTTTCCTCTTTTTTAAATTTGTATTTAATATTTACTATAACAAATACATTTGCTCTTCAGTGTTTTGAATCTCAGCAGTGAATATTAAACCACACTGAACTGAACCGAACTGAACTTAAACTCTGAAACCTGAACTGGCACTGTTTCAATTTACTATAATCTTCTATGGGAAGCTGCTTTGACACAATCTACATTGTAAAAGCGCTATACAAATAAAGATGAATTGAATTGAACATTTGGGTGTACTAGGCTTTGGACCGTTATTGAAAGTTATTTTGTTAGATAAGCTCCAGATTTGGCTTCAGTACTGACTAATCTAATGTATTTGCACAAATATAATATTGTATAGCTCCCTATTAAAAATATGAATTTAAAAAATGTGTACTTATATATGCTGAGCGCTGTATCTGCCACAACAGTTTGAAATGCTAGTGTAGCACACTCACCGTTCTTCGGTGCCTCCTCACTGTCACTGTCTTCTGAAGACGAGGATGACGATGACGAAGATGAGGAGGAGCCTGAAGAACAGGAGGAAGACGAGGACGAGGAACTGGATCCTGAACGTGATGAAGACGAGGATGAGGAAGAAGATCTTGAAGAAGAGCTGGACGAAGAGCTGGACGAGGAGCCGTCTGAGTCGGAGTCTGATCTGGACTCTCTCCTGGCCTCCCTGCGGCTCCGCTTGCTCAGCTTCTTCTGTTTGCGAGTTATTGAGTTGGGTGTGAGTGGCTTTGTCCTGGCCGCCTCCATCCTGCTCTCCGCTCTCTCCCACTTTGAGGACATCATCTTTCCCATCCGCTCCTGAAGGTGTGGGAGGTCTGACAGAGGCAGTCTCCATCTTCAGCTCTCGCTTTCCAGCTTCTTCCTCTCCCTCTGACAGCGGCTCCTGCTTCAGCTCGGTTTGGTTCAAGAGGGGTGAAGCAGAAGCATCTTTCATCTGGATGTGCTGGAGGGGGTTTGGGAGGGGGGTTGGGGTGTGACACTGTCCCAGTGAAAGAGTCTGATTTGGGGCTTGAGCTTGTGCTGTGGTTCCCTTGTTTTGACTGTAGTTCCTCTGGGCTGCCATGAAGCAGAGCTCGGGGTCACGGAGAATGTGGTAGTCAGTTCGGCTCACTCCGTGTTTAGCTGCCCCAAGCAGAAGATCCCGATCGTGGGATCCTGTTTCCCACCAGACTGGAAGATCAGGTCCTGGCTGGCACAGTGCGAGGTGCTCATAAAGCTGCGGGTGACGCAGAACCTGCTCTCTTATCTTCCGCAGCAGCTCCACACGGTATAAGGTACGGGATGCACGCTCCTCTGTGATTGGTTGTATAGCAAGAGAGGAATCCACCATATCTGAGAAAGGAGAATATGGAAATGGATAAGAACGAGGATGTGATAATGCACTAGCAGGCAGACTAGGGGGAAAACCAATTTGAGTGTGTTAGTGTTTAGATGTTTGTGGCCCTCACCTCCCTCTATAGCAGGCAGGCGGCAGACCCTTCTACACATGGCAATAAAGGCACACAGGTACTTGTGTAGACTTTCATCAGTTTTCTTGTGCAGTCGAGCCATGGCTCTAAACTTGGTCCAGTCAAAGCGGCCCAAATCTGGATCAAACACTACCCCGAAAGTCGAAACCACACGGTAGAAATCTGCCTCCTCCCTCCGTGTCCATCTATTAAAAAATAGTCAAAATTACAAAATAAATAAAGTTACACAAACTAATTTACTCTAAAACCCTAAAACTAATATCTCTTTTTCATCTTAAATGCAACGTTTCTATTTTAGCATCAATTTTATTCCCCTCTTTTCTTACATTTGAAGTTTTTGTTATTATGGTGTGTTATGGTGTATGGTGTATTATTATTAGTATTTCAAGGCCACATGCTACATGACATTTCTAAACTAATCAATCAGTCAAAAGTGTTATTCATTTCTTTTTGAAGAAGAAGAAGAAGAAGAAAGAAGAAGAAGGAAAGAAGAATACAATTGCATCTTCAAACTAATCTGGAATACATTACACAACTTAAAAAATCTAATTAGATCTTAAAGCAACAAACATACATTATACACTAATCGAAAATGGGTATCATATTCTAAACAGTTGGGTATCACACACAGCAGACTTTCACATTGTTGTTGAAGTGGCACTATTAATAAAAATGTGGTTTATTATCAGTTCAACATATCAAGCATCTTTATAAATAAATAAAAAAAAGCCTGAAGCTAAAACAAAACCAGAGTCAGTGCCTTTCATATTCTACGTGGTTTTCTGTGAAATCTATCAACTCCACCAGCCAAACATATTCAGAGAAATAAAAAAAACAATGGGGCCAAAGTAGTTTAGTGTATTCCAGCCTTTAGATAACTCACTATTACTATCTTTGCTTTCTATTGATTTGATCAGTTCACAAATAAAGTCACTGGAATGAATTATGTTTGTTATGAATGTTAACTAAAGCCTCTCACCGCTGTTGTCTTTCAATCTTAGCAGCGATTTTGGGATTGAATGTGTCAGTGAGTGTGGGGGGCATAGGGTAGAGGGCAGGGGTCATGGCCTGCTGCGTCTGGTGGATCTGAAGGATCTGTCTGCTCTTTGTGAAGCGTTGAGATGCAGTGATAAGACGCCGCAGTCGGGCGGTGAGCGCAGAGGGTGAGGGCCAATACACCCCTGAGCCAGAGCTCAGAGTCCCTCCACCACCATCCAGCATAGACCCTCCTTCTGCAGGAACACACAAACACACTGCTGATGACCCATGATGATTTACTGCAATCTTAGAACACACTAAAACATGTCTATATAAAAGCAAATGAAAAACACAATGCAACACTGTACCTCCAGCATCAGTAATGACCAGGTCTCCTGGAGAGGAGGCATCATCCTGTAGGAAAAGAGCATGTTAACATAGAACAGATCTACTTTAAAATGCATAAAATGTAGGGCTGAAATGCTGAATATTAACTGACTTTTGATTTGGATAAATATTGATAAATAATGATTTGGATATTTAGAAAATTTTAGTTTCTATTTAGTTAAAGGGATAGTTCACCCAAAAATTAAAATAACATCACTGTTTACCCCCTCGTTTACTCTCTCTCTCATCTCATGTGGTTTTACACACAAAAGAAGATATTTTGAAAAATGCTGGTTCCTCATCGACTTATAGACTTAAATAGTAGAAAGTCAATGGGTGCAAACTACCAGCAATTATTAAGATATTTTTTTGTGTTCAACAGAAAAATGAAACTCAAACATGTTTTGAACAAGTGAAGAGTGAGTAAATGATGGAGGAATTTTAATTTTTTGGGTGAACATTACCTTTAAATTATTACATGTTATTTAATTGTAATAGTACTGTATGTATAGAATTAAAGTCATTCATTTATTTAATGAAATTTTAATAATCAAATTGCATACTTTTTATTGTAACCTTATAAATTTATGTATTTATGAAGTAATCCATTCCTTCTTTTAATTTAATTTAACAAAGTTTTTCTTTAATATTTTGAAACCCCTAAAACCATGGTGCGAATTATACATTGAAGATCACCGGGTCAACTTTTTCAGTTAGTACGTTAGTACGTGTAATACATGCTTCAGTGAATCAAATATATGTATTTATTTAAATTATATTTGAAAATATATTGTGTTTTGAGGGATAGTGATATATTTAGTGTATTCTTACCTACAGTTATCTCAGATTAGTTATTTCAGAGGTTGCTGTGGGTCAAAGTTCAAACTATGTGATTAATTTGACTTTAATTTTAGGCTAGATGAAGATGCAAGCACCTATTTTACAAGAGAAGTGTCCTGTGAAGACTTTGGTCTACGGGTCCTCTAGATCTGGCAGTTTTCAGAATTTTTTTCGGAAACTTATTGGCACGATTATGCATTCCCAATGGTATGATCCATTATAGGGGAGATCAAATGTATTGCATGCAATAATTATATAAACTATTTATTTTATTATTTAAGATACACATCAGAGAAAACTATTTCTCATTATTAAAAGCTGACCCCCCATACAGCTTGTTTTGACATCCTTCAGGGGGATCAAGTGCAAATTAGGGGGGGTCAATCCCCCAAACCCTCCTGTAATTTGCACCCTGCCTAAAACCCCTGGTTTCTTACATTATCTGACTCTGCATGGCAAAATAAATGAATAAAATTAGCAAAAAAAGCATATCTTACTTTGGGAAAAAGCATATTGTAAGTCACAAAGCGTCACAGAAAACAACACCTCAGTTTTGTGGCTGCATCCATTGAATCGAAACTACTGTCCTTATGTTATTTCAATTGTACTTCCTGTCAGGTGCAGGCTTTCCAACCCATAAATACAACCAATGCAAAAATTTTCCCATCCTTCACATCACACCAGTTCATATTCTCAATGAGCTTTAGCATGTGCTCATGTGTTATCAGGTCCAGCTCTACTTCTTCCACTTGCCTACCTCCATATCGTCCTTCAGCAAAGCAGGAGCAGGTTTATACTCAGGGTCGTCCACATCCCTGCACACACAGATAACACACACATACACACACACACACAAACAAACCCAGTTACAAACACCTCACTGAGCTTCTGCAGGCACAAACTGATAAAAGACTTCCTCTATCTGTGTGAATGGAGCACATGTTTGTGTCTCCTACCCATCTATAAAGTCATTTCCTCTCTGTTCTGCAGCGATGGCCTTTTCGTCCGGCCGCCCAACCCTTTCCAGGAAACACAGTTTTGGATCTGCACGAATAGTGTTGTACTTCTCATAACCTGCAACAACACAGACATCATTAGGTCATTAGATAAGGGTGTGAAGCTGCATATAAAACATATGAGATCACCTGAGAGCCGAAACTCACCGTGCTTATAAACTCCTAACAGCAGACATTTGTCCGAGAGCATGTCCCACCACATTGCAGGCATCTCTGAACGGTCCAACTCAGGAACCCGGACCTCTATCTCACTGAGAGAAACCAAAGCAGATATGTCAGACATTATCAGCAGTGTTGCTTTACATTTAGTAGAGATGCGCATGATGTTTCTGAATGCTGATATTAATTGGACATTTTTTGATCTAATCAAATAGCATGTAATGGCCAGATGCTTCAAATTGATATTATTTTTTATTTTTAAAAAGACCCAAAAAATATCCATTCATTCAGTGAGTAAACGGAGTGAATATAAATTTTGGAGTGAACTATCTATTTAACTGCATGAAGGTATTGAGTTTGTTCATTGGATCTGAACAAAACAGGGTTACTGCTAAAGAACTTGAGTTATTGTTATGTTAAGGATTAAAATAAAAGGTATAGAGGTAATAAAGTATTTAGGTTCTGGGTTAAGGGCTTGGTTATGATTGGTGCTAAATTGAGAAATCATAAGAAGTTGCATGGACTACGTTCATTGTTCTTTAAGGGATAGTTCACCGCCAAAAAATTAAATTCTGCCATCATTAACTCATCTTGAACTTGTTCCAAACCTGTTTTGATTTTTTCACCTATGATTTTTTCTTTTTTTTTTGTTGAACTCAAAGGAAGATGAACTGGGAAAAAAATTGCCATCAACTTTCATGGTATTCCTGCTCCTACTATGGACGTCAAAGGCTTTTTTTTTCCTCAGAATTCTTCAGTAAATCCTCCATTGAACTTAAGTATAAAACCACTTGAGTGTGAGTAAACGGTGAGGAAATTTTCATTTTTGAGGGAACGGTTCTTTTAAAGGTGTTTTTGTGGCACTTAATGAATACTGAAAAGATCATTGACAACATTTCATCTCTTATGTTCCACGAGGATTAAAAGTGACACTAGTGTGAATAAACGATGACACAGTCTTTATTTTTGGTGAACGACTGCTTTAAATGCTGGAATTGATATTATAAGTGTACTGAAGTTACCTCAGTAGAACAGCAGGTGGCGCTTCAATGCTCCTCTTACTAAACAAACTGGCTTAAACTGACTAATACTGGAGTAGTTCAAAGAGGACCTATTTATAATCCTAAAATCTAATGGGATCTATGATACACAAGTGAACAGCTTTTAAAACCTTGGATATATATATATATATATATATACACACAGTTGTAGTCAGAATTATTATCCCCCCTTTGATTTTTTTTTCTTTTTAATATTTTCCAAATTATGTTTAAAAGAGCAAGCAAGGAAATTTTTACAGTATGTCTGATAATATTTTTTCATCTGGAGAAAGTCTTATTTGTTTTATTTTAGCTAGAATAAAAGCAGTTTTAAATTTTTTTAAAACCATTCTAAGGTCAAAATTATTAGCCTCTTTAAGCAATTTTTTTGGATAGTCTCCATAACAAACCATTGTTATACCATAACTTGCCTAATTTCCCTAACTTGCATAGGTAACCTAATTAACCTAGTGAAGCCTTTAATTGTCACTTTAAGCTGTTTAGAAGTGTCTTGCAAAATATCTAGTCAAATATTATGTACTGTCATCATGGCAAAGATAAAATAAATCTGTTATTTATTACTTATTATTTGTTATATATTATTATCTATTTATAATTCTAAAATTGAATGGGATCTATGATACTTTTTTTTGAAGTTTTAAAACTTTGTGTGTATATATATATATATATATATATATATATATATATATATATATATATATATATATATATATATATATAGACTAGTGTAGAAATAATGTAAGAGGAAACATGACAACACATACCTGGCATCAATTCCTTCCAACACTTGTTGGCACTGTGCTCCGATCAGTTCTTGTTTCAGATAATACAGCATCCTGACCCTCAACAGCACCCTGGTGGACAGAGGAAGGGAGATTGAGGTCAATGTGCACACAGAAACCAGAAAATACAGAGTGTTCCCTAATGCAGTCAAAATAATGCACAACTGTCCGCATGCCCTCATGGGGCGACTGAGCTTCACTGCACACTCTCATACATAGTGTTCCTGCATGTTAGCGCTGGCTGTATGAACAACAACCTTTCCTAAAATGCACTATACAGTAACAAGAGTCTTTCAAATGAGGTCAGTGATGGATTCTGCCAAATGGGATATGATGAAGTGTAGCATTAAGTGAATATGTAATGTTAAATCTTATTAAATATTCCTTTCAACTGAACTTTTACCCTTAAACAATAGGGTTAATTAATAATAACAGCTTTAACGGAGTCATTATAATATAAAACTTGTAGTAATGGTGCTCATAATTGGTGGGTGTGACAAAATTTTGGCTGGTGGGCCTAAATTTTTAAAGTTAGGAGCACCAGTGCTACTAAGTAAAAATGTTTAATTTCGAGCTCTGTAATGTATAGTAAATATAGTTAAAATACTGTGAACAGCTTAAAAGTTAAGCTGTTATTTTTATTGTTTGTATATGCTTTGGTAGTGGGGGGTCGCGAGTTCTTGACGATCTTACATTGGGGGTCGTTGGCTTAAAAGTTTGAGAATCACTGCTGTAAATGACCATGAATATTGGTATTCCAAATGCACAAAACAACAACACAATTTCAAGTGTAATGCACAGCATAATTAAAATATTTAGAGCGTTCAAGCATCTTCATGTGTCCCTGACTTTTCTGAACTGAGAGATTAATAATTCTCTCTCAAACTAAAATTGATGTGTTTACCCTAACATTCTAGTCCAGAAAGAAACTGCAGACGCATGTGAAGCTGACAGCTGTGTTTCAGGTCATCGCTGGTAATTGTGTGTGTGTTAAACAGCTTACTAAACAATGGGGAACTTTCTCCAATAGCAGAGAGCCCTCCCTCCACACACAAACACGCACACATCCTGGTCTAGAACAGTCCAATTATCAAAGCAAAATCACAGAGCCTGACAGCATGACATGATGTACAACAACACTCTGCTTTCCACTGTGAGTGTTTAAGTGTTTGAAAAAAAAAGAAAGAACACGATCTTCCACTAGTCAACTTGATTTGTCACCAGTTTCAGTTGTGAGACTGACAATTCAAGCTTTGAGAACAGAAAAGCATGACCTGAAATCACCTCTCATCACCCACATCCTAGGGAAAAAACCTAACTAGTGTGTGACTACAGTGGCGTGTGAGAGTGAGCTTTAGAATAAGATGATCACGCAGCTAAAATGGGAGATTCCCTTTCATTATTGTATCCAGCGTTGCAGATATCTATCCAATACTGTTGAAAGTGGCTGTTACTGCTGGTTCCTGTGGTCTATGACTTTTAAATATCTGATCATGAATGAATGCATGGACCAAACTCACTCAAATTACATGGTTTTCCATGCAACATTTTTTTTAAATCACTGCATGTGGGCAGAAACAAATTACTGTAGTGTTAGTTCTCCACTGTCTTGTTAAAATATTATCTCAAAAATGGGTCTGTGAGCACCAGTGTCATTGTGCCTACTGGTAAAAATATCATCCTCATAACAACACTGCTCATTTTCAAAGGTTATTTTTTTCTTCATGTACATGCCTATTCTGCATTACCAACAGTTGGCAACAAAAACGGCAACGTCCAATGAAAACAAATGACTTCTAGTCAGTTTGTCGTTGCACAAGCGATTTTTGTGTTAACACCCATTAACACCAGCCATATGGCAGGGAAAATTACATCAGAACATGCACAGAACCACATTTAACTAATCGCTAAAAAGTGGGGGGTCAGTTTTTTAAAGAAATGAATATTTATATTCAGCAGGGATGCATTAAATGGATTCAAATTGATTTAAAAAAAAACATTTAAATTGAATGTGTAATTGAAATAAATAAGTTATATTGAACGTTCATCAGTTAATCCTGAAAAACACGCATCTTGGTTTTTACTAAAAAATCAGATTTTATTTTTATGACTAATAACAAAACATATTATAATGTTCTGGGGGGGGGGGGGGGGGGGGGGGTCTCATTTATAAAACCTTCCTAAAATGTAACGTATGCCAGAATATTTTTTTATTTGCGATTATTGGTGATATGATGATTTAAAGTGGTTCAATTAAATCAGAGTTCACCAACCTTTTTGAAACTGAGAGCTACTTCTTGGGTACCGATTAATGTGAAGGGTTACCAGTTTGACATCTCAAATAACAAATGTCCTCAATTTACTTTTAATTATATGTTATTATTAATAATTAATGATATTCATCAATGTTAAGACAATGATCATGATTTGTCACAATGGTTGTCAACAATGATATAACAAGGTATATATATGCAACACTTTATTTCTATTAATTTCTGCAAGTATTCACGATTTAAAATGATCACTTCTACAATATTTTCACTAGCCACTAATAGTTTTTAACAAATCATGCACTGCAATGTCCCATGTTTGTACAGATTATCAATTGTATAACATAAATCAACTTTTAGATTTTACTGAAATGATTACCAAATCTACAGCATTTTTAACATAGCCGACGCTCTTCTAACCAATGTAGTTGCACCGAGTTTGACATCAGAGAGAGTGGAGATTATATTTGTTCTAGTCTTTAAGCACAGTTTCGCCTTCCTGTCTGAAAATGCCTTCTTTTTCTAAATAAAAAATGTGTAGCTCTAAATGAGGCTTCGGTTGCTTTTTGGGGGGTTTCACCCATCTTGTGATAAAAGACTGCTGTTTTCACAAACCTTCCTTTAATTAAAGAAATTTTTGGGCAAAAAAAGTCAATAAAAAATTTATATTTAATTAATTTAATTAATTAATTGATAAATAATTAATTGAGAGCGTCAAATCACCTTTCCGACGTTTGTCGCAAATTACGTCACATCACCCGGATGGAGGAGCTTGGCCAGATGCACCCCGGCCTGAACTAATCACGTGGATCAAGCACGCCGTTGTTAATATTAGGAGGAAAATAGATATATTCATGCTTTTTTGGAGTTAAACACTTTGCACAGTGCTTGAACAAAATTTAAGACCTCGTAAAAACTCGATAAGGACTTTTTAATACTTTTTAAGGGCCTTAAATTTCTCAATTGATTTATCAACTTTTAATACTTTTTAGGACCCAGCAGACACCCTGAGTTTAGCATAGTGCAGATGAAGAAAGAGGATAAAAACCATAACCAGTTGTTAATAATGTCACTAAAAACTGGAATAATTTTTATGCATTTTAAAATATATCCAAACAGAAAACAGGTAAACTAACTTAAATTGCAATTACATTTCTCAATATTACCATTTTTAATGTACCTTTGATTGTTTAAATGCAGTTTTGATAAGAATGAGAGACATTTCTTACCAAACCCAAACTTTTGGAAGGATAAATTGTACTTGTGATGCAATACTCACTTGTTGCAGTGGTGTTTCAAGTGTTTCTTGTAGCCGTCATCAGACAACATGTGCTCTGGGTTGTGTTTTCGGATCCACTCTGCCTTCTGGATGTCGAACGAGCTTGACTGAGTCTTCATCTTCTTTCCTTTTCTGCCTCGCGGTACTGGAGTCGACAAACCTGCATCACATTAAAAGCTCTTAATGACTCTTCTGAATTAATTTACAATCAGACATTAATTACTAACCACATTTTAAAACAACACTGTTCTCATACCCAAATGATTCTGAAGTTCCTTGGTCCTGCCGTCCTCTGTGGGAGCGATCAGATCCCACATAAAGCTCTTGATTTTGTCGTCTCCTCTGTAATGAACGAGGCAGTATGACAGAAGTGCCCTGCAAATCCACTCCACGTCACGCTCACTTAGCTGTCGCTTAAAGCGCCCGTGAGCCAGGATGTCCTTCCAGCGGCCCCATCTGTGACCACAGAGACAGATTCATCATTGTATCATGTGTGAAGAGGAGTCTCATTTCCTATATCGATCTAGTCAATATATTTGTACATTAGTCAAAAAGAGCTTCATAATAACGTCTGTTATTAAGATTATTACATATTAAATGGATCGTTCACCCCAAAATGAAAATGTACTCACTATTTAGTCATCCTCAAGTGCTTCCAAACCTTTATGAGTTACTTTCTTCTGTTGAACACCAAAAAAGATATTTTAAAGCAAGCTAAAAAAACTTGTAACCATTGACTTCCATAGTAGGAAAAACAAATACTATGGAAGTCAATGGTTAAAGGTTTTCAGCTTTCTTCAGTATACATTATTTTGAGTTCAACAGAAGAAAGAAACTCAAAGGTTAAAGGCTGAGTTAATGATGACTTATGTGTAAATGATGATTTTTATTTGGTGAACTATACCTTTAATAAAATGAAAATTAACTAAATATACAAGTATAATTAAGTTTAAAATGTACATTACATTCAAATACTGTATATAATGTATGAGCTGCTGACTTCAAAACATATATAATGGTTAATACTGGTGAAAAATTAGATGTGAAATGGAGCTGAGACAAGGATTGTTTTAATGGAATTGTTTAGAAAGTTTGTTAAATGAATAAAGTGATCCCAGGTATATATAAATATTTGCTAAATCTTAAAACACACTCAACTACTTACATTAGAAGTAAGTGGGAGAAAGAAGGAGCAATTTTTATAACTGAGGATGAATGGATAAAAATATGGAGGTATCAATGGAAATGGTTTAAATCACAGAAATAGAGGGAATTTAATTGGAAGAGTTTAATCAATTTTTTTATCACACCCTCCCAGATATCATATCATACTGGAAATTTGTCTAAATGCTGGAGACACTGCGAAAATCAAAAGCTGAATCACTATCACATTTTCTGGAACTGCTCATTTATTAAAAAATATTGGAAAGAAATACACAATGCCTTACAAAATATCTTTGAATCTGTGATACCCTTGATTGTAAAACTCTATTTTTTGGACATATACCTGAGGTATGGTTAAAAAGGGATAAATATCTAACTAATATTTTGTTGGTGGCTGTCAAAAAGAGTATTACCAAAAAAATGGTTGTCACATGAAAGTCCTACCCTCAATGCATGGATGAAAATTGCAACGGAAATCTATAAAATGGAACAAATTACCGCATTGTAAATCAGAAATCTGAACAATTTATTTCATTCTGGGAAAAATGGACCAACTACGCAACATCTACAGACCTGAACTTTAATGTTAACCTAAAACCTTTTTTCTTATTTTATTTATTTTAATTATTATTGATATATTTTTTATTAGGTATAACATTAGTGTACATGCGCACAAAAGGAAATGTGTGCTTATATTTGTGAGTGTATTCAGATGTGTGACCTCTGACATGTACCTGATATAAGTGTAAAACCTTTTAAGAAAATAAAAAAGATCATTTAAAAAAAAGAAAAATGTGCAAATTTATTTGTATAGCACATCACTCATTTTCACTGTATTTTTTATTAATACCACAGAGGATTCAAATAATCCCACATAAAATGTATCACCATTTGCAGCAGTACAGCCATTTTCAACATTACCATTAATATTAACATAAAAAAGGCTTCCTGAGCACCAAATTAGCATATTAATATAACATCTGGAGAATCGTGTGAAAATCCAGCTTTGCATTTGCATTCAAATATTAATAAATATTAAAATAAAACCACAATTCTTACAGTATTAATTCTTCACAAAATCTGTGTTGTTTTCATAAATAAATGTAATAATAAATAAATGTAATGTATAGCATTAAAGAACTTTTCTGAACAGACGTGAATTATTTTTGTTAGGATAGTGGTTCTAAAATCCATTCATGGGGTTGCCTCACATTGCATATTTCAGTTCAGTTCAGTTCATCAAACTCATTAAAGGACTCAAGGACCACTGTGTCATTGTTCAGACACACACCATTAATGCCTCGTTTTCACTGGTACAGTAAGGTACGGTTCTGTTTGGTACAGTTCACCTTTATCAGGTTGTGTCTCCACTGGTGTACAACAGAAAGTTGCAGTCAACGTGATTCTCGTTCGAAGTTCACATATTGTATGAAAAGCACTTCTTACTAAACAAATGCTTTACAGACATGAATACTTATGTATGAATGTTAATTACTAACCTTTCTATGAACAGGACTTGATTATAGCTGCAGATCAATGATAATGCAAAATAGCCTACTGTAACGTCTGCTACTATATAAAATAAAAAAATAAATAAAACATATATGAACACATACAGAGCCTTACAGTCTCTGAAATGTTACCAATTACAAAACAAAAACCCAAAACATACATTTAGTCCTTATTTGGGTTCATAAATGACACTAAACATACACGGTCAGTACAAACCTCTCATTTTTATTCTTTACCAGCACATGTGAATGTTTTTTTCATGTGTCACTCTCAAGTTTGTACATTTCTAAAAGGATGTCAGAAGCACTTTTCTTCTTGGCTTTGTGGCTGTTCATCAAGATGACGACAAGGTTTGTTTAAGTTTGGGTCGACCATAGCTCGTTATTTTACATATATATTATTACGGTGTAATGTCTCGGCTATGGATTTAAAAATTCAGCTTCCTGTGTTTTCATGCTCCTGGCTTGTTGCACACTAGTCACGTTTCTCTGTAAATCAATAGTGTTCAGCTGCACGTATACCTTAGCATTTTGGTACCCTTTGGTTGTGCTAGGTAGTCTTTGGAAATGGTACACAAAAAGTGTTACGGTACGATTCACTTTTTGATACCCTTTGACAGTGGAAACAGACATAAAAGCGTACCGAACTGTAGCGTAGCGAACCATCCCACTCAGTGGAAACGGGCCATTACAAAACCCTTATCTCAGATCACTAGTTATCACTCACCCATACACAAGTAGATTCTTCTCCACCCTGAAGCATTCTGTGCGGCCGTAACTGTTGAGTCTGTCATGCGGCCGGCGGAGTTTGGGTTTGTCATCTCCACTGCTCTCCCCTTCTGAAAGCTCAGCCAGCTCGTCCTTGGTGGAGCTGAATGGCCGGGTCTGTTTTCTGACCCGAGGGGTGTCGATCACCAGACTGTTCTGTAGCAAAACCACATCCAAAGGCATCAGTGAAAACAGAACCACTGACCCACCTTTTACAGACAGCAGTGCATTTAAATAACAGCAACCGCATTCAGTTTGCTTTCAATCAGCCTGCGCTCTCAACAACAGCACTTACAACTAAAACACAAAAGAACCCACAGAAAAGACTGATTGAGATAGTTCAGAGAGTTCTTCACCTTCATCAAGTAAGTCAGCATCCTGTCATCTCTTTAAGTAATAACTCTCTGATCAAAATCACTCTCATTTCTGGGGGTTTTCCCTTCAACCATTGGTATCAAAACAGAGAGTACATGCATAGATGTGCAGTATGACTTGGTTTGTAACAAGGATGTGGGCTTTTCTCCTCCTTTCTTTGTTTGCATACAACTTACTCTGCCATTGACTGTATCCATATCAATTTCAGCTTTCTTGGCCCACTTGTCCCAGAAGTTAGGGTCATCCAGAGAGATGTCTGTTCTGTTCCCTGAAGCTACAAAGCTGGCCTGTGAACACAGCAAACATAACATCACAATGAAAACAGCCATTATGGAAAGAAAAATACAGCTGCACAATACTGAAACCAACAATCTCAAATGATTTTTTCTGTGCTAAATAATGCTATTTTTACCCAAAAAATATAACTAAAAATAATTTTATTCAACAGAACAACTGTATGTAATCCTAATTTATTTTCTTTCTGTAAAAAAAGCTTTTACTTTGACAGAAAACACAACAAAACTTCCTTAAAGCTTGTTTAATTTTATTGTAATACATTATTAGAACAGCAATAATACTACTGTAAAAAAGCTATAGTTTATCAATAAGTCTATCAAATTTACAATAATAATAATAAATAATAATAAAAAATAATAATAATAATTTGCATATTAATTATAATATTATCACTGATGGCATTTTATTTTCATATGATTTTCATAACATAAGGTGCATTTAAAAATAATTCATAAAAATGAAAAAATAAAAATATCCCATAATTCTCCCATTGGCTTTACCTAGGATGGTCTGACAATGTGATTAATGAATGAACAATAGAATGTGATTTTTTCATTAACAAGAGTGTTGTTTTTTTTAGACAGCAAAGTGCAATAATATATTTCCATCACTACACAAAATATGTTAAATAAAAGTTGAAGGAGAGAAACAGACCTTGGCAAAGGTGGAGCCCCGACCCTCAGATTCAATAGTGATGGTCTTGGTTCTGCGCTGCAGGATTTGGTCAATGTCCTCTTCACAAAATTTGTTTCCCTCATCTTCCTCGTCCATAATGGCACCATAAGCTCCACGCCGCAGAAGGTCCTCAATCTCCTTCTTAGACAGCTGCTGCTGCATCTGCTGCACAGACAGACACCGAACGAGTGTGAATGAGACCCGGCCAATATATAACAACAGTATGAATGAAATCTGTCCAGATCCGTCAACACCACCAACCCTGAAAAACAAATCTCTGCGTGGAGAATAACAACAGAATGAGGGCTGGAGAAAACCCTGCTACACATGGAATTTTTGATGACTTACTCCTCCTCCTGCTAGGCTGTTGTCCCGTCCACTCATGCTCTGAAGCACCGCTTTATCCAATCCCAGCTTCAGACTGGCTCTATCAAACATCTCTCGCTCATAAGAATTGCGTGTGATTAGTCGATATACTTTTACAGCTTTGTTCTGACCAATGCGGTGGCAGCGAGCCTGAGCCTGTGAGACAAATAGCAAACAGAAAGATGACTTACCAACATTTTATTATTAGGAGTGTGTGTGTGTGTGGGTACAGGTTTATGTGGTTTATAGGGACAGATTTTTGTATAATGACATGTGTATGACCTTGTTGTACTCTATTATGGGGGTTTATGAGAACATGCCTGGTGTCCTCATAATTCAAAATGCTTAAAAGTCATACTTTCCCACAGGCTTCCAGTGAGGGTTGGGTTTAGGGGTAGGATCATATACTTAACGTTTTTTACAGTATAAAATACATTATGCCTATAGAGAGTGCCTGTAAACCACCAAAACAAACGTTTATGTGTGTGTACCTGCAGGTCGTTCTGTGGATTCCAGTCAGAGTCAAAGATTATACAGGTGTCGGCGGCAGTGAGGTTAATACCAAGTCCACCTGCTCGAGTGCACAGCAGGAAGACAAATCGATCCGAGTCTGGTTTACTGAAACGGTCTATTGCTGCTTGACGGAGGTTTCCACGTACACGGCCATCTATCCGCTCATAGAGGTATCTGAAAAAACAATTCAGCTTGATTTCAAATTGTTGTTCTCTCAAATCGCACTTGCACATAGTAGGTGAACAGACAATATGCATAACATATAATTTACAAACCTGGTTTTATTTAAACAGGAAACTATATTAATGCTTGCTTATACCTTTTGTCAATGTAAAGTTCAGTCTGAATACGTACTACACAACATTCCACCACCATTAAACTAACATAATGCATTTTTAAAATTAAAATGCGAATAAATGTAAATAAAAAACAACATAAGCATTATTCTAACCTGCGTTTATCAAAATAAACAACAGAATAATTGTTCTTAGTGAATTGTTATATATTTGACATTATTATAAACTTCTTGCTGACCTAATGATTTGAAGGATAGTGTTAAAATTTAACATTACAATCAATATTTATTTTACAAACTCATGGCATCAAATGACCATTGTTCTAGATACGCCAGACAAGATAGTTTGTATGTAGTTGTAGTAAAGGATAAGTGAATAAATACATGAATAAATCAAATAGATACATATGAAAGCAAATACAGCTGTATTATACTTTAACTGTTTTGATGCTTGAATACCTATAATCATAAACACTATATAATCATAAACATACATGTATGAATATCTATTATAAGTGTCATATCTACAGACTGCTTCAGATTAAATACACTTTGTTATAGCCACCACTCTCCTTTGGGGATTTACACCTATCTAACTTTAAATAGTAACAGTTCTTGAACCCAGTGAGCTACAAAATTAGGTATAATTGAAAAGAGGACACTCTGAGCTTTACTATGGTCCATATGAAACGTTTCATGCTCAAACATATAAGTTATACATTATGAAGCATTGAGAAAAAAAATGTATTGTGATCAATATTTGTTTTTCCATATACAAACACAGGAAAACATTAATGTAATAACCAAGAAAAAATATGCCTTGAAAGCCAAGTATCTCATGAGTTTATATTTTACATTTGATGAAGACAGCTTGCAAAATGACACTTCTGCAAAAAAAATTGCAGATTAACTGTCCTAAAATCTCATCATCTCATTGTTTAAGAACACTGCATCAACACATTCATAGCTCACTCCGAAAACTCTTTCCCATTCCTCATCGCACTTTCACTACTCTTTCTTTCTTTCTTTCTTCATTCATTCTTTCTATTCCTGCACTTTATCTCATCCTCTCATTTTATTCAAAATAACCGTCTCCTATTTTTCCCCTGTTATTTCCTGCCTTCTGTGACCCACTTTGGGCAGAGCTATGCCTGTGGGACTGAGCCTGATGTGAGATCCCTGGAGTGTCTGCGTCCTTCTGCATGGAACAGCAGCAGCCAACATACACAGCACTTTGTTCACACACTGCTAGACTGTCACAGACAAGCTGAGGCAAGAGAAAAAATGAATGAGACTATGAAAGAATGAAAGAAACTAAGTCCAGCCAATGCATGGTTCTGTCACGTGATCTCGCTGGTGCAAAGAAAGCTTTGTATACAGACCCAGACAGATAAGAAATGTGAACTTAACTCGAACCCTGACATTGAACTAATGCCAAAAATGTAGATTAGATTAACTGCATATGTACCCTGCAGTATATCTAAGACAAATACAGTACAGTCGAATGTCACAAACTGAAGGAAAACCCTCAAGAACTCATAATGAGAGCTATTTACTGTTATTAAAATAGGCATCCACGTACAAGTACATAGGAACAAGTACATAATGTTTATCATTGGTACATTATCAAATGTAATGCTGCAAATATTTGGACTCTCACCTTCTCTGGATGAGGTAGTCTTCCAGGATGTCCAGGCAGCGCACCATCTGAGAGAAGATGAGCACTTTGTGTCCACCGGCCTTCATCTTGGGGAGCAGCTTGTCAATGAGAACGAGTTTACCTGCCGACTGAATCATAGCCTGCAGGTGGAAATCTACTGCTGCGGGGCTGTACACCTCCCTGAAGTCCTCCATAATCTTCTCCTCAGCCCCTAAAGCAAAAGAGAGAGCGAGAGACTTCTTAGGACCGTTCCCAATGTAGTCATGTTGGATCTGTCAGAAGTAGAGTTTTTTGTGTGTGGCTGTACCTTTGATGAGGTAGGGATGGTTGCAGCATTTCCGCAGTTCCATCATGGTGTTGAGCAGGTTTGGGACATTGGCCTGACCAGCCCCTTTAGCCAGGAATGAGAAGTTCTTCTCCAGAATGGCGCGGTAGTATTTCTTCTGAATGTTGGTGAGCTCCACTTCAATGATGGTCTCTTCTTTAGGGGCCAACTTCTTCTCCACGTCCTCCTTAAGACGACGCAGCATCATGGGTTTCAGAATGGCCTGGAGCTTCTGGACCTACAGGCACACAGATTTAGAAAAAATTATATATGATTTCAAGAACTTCAACTTTTTTTACTTCAACTTTATTTATAAAGCACATTTCAAGTTTGCACACTTAGATATACTTGGTGTTAATAGCAGATTTGACATGCGGTTCTGGGGGAGAACCCTGAATTCTGAGATCAGAATAGGTCTCGAGAGCTCCCCCTGGAAAAGGGAGGAAAAGGAGGAGATGGGGTGGAAGGGGAGATTCTTCCAAAACAAAAATAAGGCAGTGGGGTAAAATCGGTCTATTTATTGTAAGCTTGGATCAATCTGATTGGATTATTACTAATTACGGATGAGGATCCAGCCATGATCAATCATATCACGTGGTCCTCTCGAAAGTAGTTTATAACACTTCATTTAAATTCAACTTCAGCCGGTCAAAGTGCTGTCCAAAATAAAAAAGAGAAAAGGAAAAATGATAGTAATACAGATCCTCATACATTATTTTCCTTCAGTTTAGTCCCTTATGTATTAGGGGTCACCACAGCAGAAGAAACCGCCAACTATTCCAGCATTTGTTTTACGCAGCGGATGCCCTTCCAGCCACAACCCAATACTGGGAAACACCCATACACTCGTGCATTCACACATGCACTCATACAATACGGCCAATTTAGTTCATCCAATTTCACCTATAGCACATGTCTTTGGACTGTGGGAGAAACCAGAGCACCCGGAGGAAACCCATGCCAACACGGGGAGAACATGCAAACTCCACACGGAAATACCAAATGGCCCAGCTGAAACTTGAACCAGTGACATTATTGCTGTGAGGCAACAGTGCTAACCCCTGAGCCACCATGCCACCCCAATCCTCATATAATTATTTACAATAAATTGCACAAGAGAAAAGATGCATTTTTTACTCTTACTTAAAATCAGATAGTGAGCAAGCAGTTCTGATTGGTAGAGGCAGAACATACATATGAATTCAAACTTAAGAGTTCTGAGTATCACAGTTTTTTATAAATTGCTCTTATGTCCAGTGTTGTGTTTGTATTTATGATTAATTTATGTTGCACGGTTCTCCTGCAAGACATGATATTTCGTTCCTGTGTATGTCCAGACATGTAGCGGAATGACAATAAAGCTTGACTTCACTTGATCCTTCAGAAATCATTGTAATATGCTGATTTTCTATTCTATTTTCATACATTTTTATCACTATTATGATTATCAATGCAGATTTTTTCCTGCTTTGTAGGTTTGAGAAACTTGTTTGTTAAAAATAAATGTGTTTATTTGAAATAAAATCTTTACACAATAGAAATGTCTTCATTTTAACCCTTGAATGATGTAAGGTACATGACAAATGAAGGTAAAGATTTTTTAATAGTACTTTTGAACTGCATTGTATTACAGTATCCACAAAAATAAGAAGAAATTTCCAACACTGATAATAACCACAAAAGTAGCAGATCATCATATTTTGATTTCTGAAGGATTGTATGACACCAAAGACAAGAGTAATGCTCAGCTTAAAATCACAGGAATGAATTTAAATTAAAACTACATTAAAAAGATTTAAGAATCAATATTAAATAATATGTATTACGTAATTATAACAAAAACAATAGTTTTGTTATTATAATAATAATAATTGCTTTGTGATCAGAATAAACTTTTTTTTAACCAAATCGTACTGATCCCAAACTTGCAAATATCTGACTTATACATATAGTATGTATGAATTATATATTGCACCTGCTCCTCAGTCTTGAGGTCTCCGAATTCTTGCATGAAGGTGTTTTCAGAAGGGAAGCGGGTCGGCTCCAGGAAGTGCAGAAGACTAAAAAGCTCTTCTACCGTGTTTTGTAGTGGAGTGCCCGTCAACAATACTTTATGCTCCTAAGAGTCAAAAGAGAGACATTATGTTGAAAAAAATTGGACAGCAATATTAGTGAAAATGTGTAAATGAAGCTGTAATAAAATCTCCTTTGTACCAGACTCATAAGTTTGAAGCCCTCCAGTAGCTTGCAGTTCTTATTTTTGAGCCGATGGGCTTCATCGATGATGACACAGCGCCAGTCTATTGCGTTAAGTTCTGGACAGCCTCCCAAAATCATCTCAAATGTTGTAATGACTGCCTGAAAGCGGTAAGCACCTCTTATCACACGACCCTGTTGGAAAGAGAGACAGAGAGAAATAATAAACGTTTGCAAATATGTTCCACAGTGGTGTTTAGTGTTCCCTGAGGTTTTGCATGATACACCATTATACAGTCATTAGGGGTAAATGATATGACCAAAATGATAGTTTAGGTTATGAGTTAATAGTAACGATACAGATAAAGACGCAGATATTTTTGCATAAAAATCCACAAGAAAAAACAACATATCCCTTCATAATTTCACAATTTTTGGGGCATGATTTATGTGATCTCTAAATGATTTTGTTCCAGTGATTTACAGAAATTATACTTTTGTCCAAAATTTGATCTACATTCAGATTTTTTTTCATGTTTTTGGGATTTTTTGTTATTTAATTATCAGAACACTATATTTACCATTTATTTACTAAGTTAGAAGAACAACAGTCACAGGCATGAAGTCTATAATTGTAAGAACAAGTACAATACACATCATATATAAATACAATATAAGGCAGACACATGTACATTTATAATATAAAGACATCTATCAAAATATAAACATCACTGCTTAAATTAGATACTTTCTGGCTGACTAAATTGTACTCTCTTTTACTTTTATATTTACTATATGTTTTTTGTTTTTTTCTTGGTGATTTATTTTTGTGTTTTTTTTTTTTTTAAACAATATGATATTTTAACAACTTTAAACTGTTTTGGCCATATAGCCTGATATAAACAGGCTATTACCATTTCAACATGTAGTGCACCACCGGCTACACACACACAAATTAAGGCTTTGAGACTTAAAATGCACCACCCTCCTGAACAAAGTTTATCAACTTAACACCTTTTTGTTCAACATGCCGCCAAGCCATCTAAAACAATACTGACTTCATTTTGGTTTTGTCTGGCAGCCACATTCTACATCTACAAACATTGTGAACTGCTTTTGTTTTGATTCCAGTGGTCTATTTATGACAGAAGTTTGCTCCAGCTAAAATGGTAGTCAGCAGTAGACTACATGTGATTTAAAATTGCATTACAAGAGCTATAAACCAAACCCCCCCCCCCACTTCCACACTCTCATGTACTGCATTGAAACATTTATCCACATGTCTGTGGCACTTGATGTGAGTCATTGTGAGGACAATTTGCTTTTGTTTTGCATTTCATGCAAAACAATGCATTACAATTTTAATTAAATTAGGAATAATTTTGCTTGATAATTATGTTTAAATATTTGGTGAGGCTAGATTTTGCAGTAATAATGCGGTGAAATGATGAATCATGCGAAACATATCTTTTCAGCACTTTGGCCAGCTGAAGTTTGCCTATTTTTAATGATGCAGACCATTAAAACTTTAACAAATGAACAGACACTAAACAAACAGTACAAACTAAATTTATAAAATAAAACTGCTGTAGATGCAAAGAAAAGATAAATTATAACAAAATTACACAAATTTTTAATTTAATGATTTAGCAGATGCTTTTATCCAAATATCCATATTTATGATATTAGATTGTAATCATATGCATTCTTTCTGCTGCTGTTGTTGTTGTACAAATACATAAACCGTGGGAAACAGTACTAGTATTTTCTACTAGTTGACACAATTTCATGGTATGTACTGAAATATCACCCAGCCATAACAATGATGTGTGGGTGTTTGGAAATCAAGCATTACCGTACAGACTTAATCAGAGATTTACAGCCAACCTTATAATTAAATTTAGTTTGAAAAGAAATAAAATAAGCATAATTGAGTTGTGGCTTGCGTTTTTCACCACTTTCAAAACATGATACTAGAAGACAACCGACTCAAAAGCTTTGAATTACAGTTAAGAGGTCTAGATCAATGTGAGGACTTCCTCTGCTTTGTGTGTGTGTGTGTGTGTGTGTGTGTGTGTGTGTGTGTGTGTGCGTGTGTGTGTGCGTGCGTGCGTGCGTGCGTGCATGCGTGCGTGCGTGCGTGCGTGCGTGTGCGTGTGCGTGTGTGTGTGTGTGTGTGTGTGTGTGTGAAATGTTACCTGAGAGTCTCGGCAGTACATCTCATACTGCTGGAGCATCTGTCTGCTGACCACACTGCCATGGTACACGATGACGTTGAGGTGTGTCCAGGTTCTAAACTCTCTCTCCCAGTTAGCGATGGTAGAGAGAGGGGCGATGATGAGGAACGGCCCCTTGATCCCTGTGCGATAGATCTCTTCCAGAAAAGTAATGGACTGTATGGTCTTTCCCAGACCCATCTCATCCGCCAGAATACAGTTACGCCTGCAAATTGAGCGGTACTTCAGTATCTTTTTGATATTTTTGCTTCACAATAGTTCACCCAAATATGAAAATTAGGGATGCTCCAATAAGGATTTTTGCAGCCGATACCGAGTACCAATTCCTTGTCATGGTGATCGTTCTGATACAGAGTACAGATTCTAAAAGCTTTATAATGCATTAAGCACATTTTCCCTCTAAGTATGAACCTTAAGAGAAGCGCTTACCTTACCGAAGAGAATAAATTAAGGATGCTGCATATAATACCTTAAACACATCTCAAAGGTCTTATTTTGTGTTCATCAGAAAAAAGAAACTCAAGTATGTTTGGAACAAGTAAAGGATGAGTTAATGATGACAGAATGTTCATTAGGGGGTAAAATTGACATTTGTGGCTATACTATTGCTTTAGTAAAGAAAGAAAGAAAGAAAGAAAGAAAGAAAGAAAGAAAGAAAGAAAGAAAGAAAGAAAGAAAGAAAGAAAGAAAGAAAGAAAGAAAGAAAGAAAGAAAGAAAGAAAGAGGGAGGGAGAGAGGGAGGGAGGGAGTGAGGGAAGGAAGGAAGGACAAAGAAAGAAAGAAAGAAAGAAAGAAAGAAAGAAAGAAAGAAAGAAAGAAAGGAAGAAAGAAAGAAAGAAAGGGAGAGAGGGAGAGAGGGAGGGAGTGAGGAAAGGACGGAAGGAAAGACAGCTAAAAAGCACAATCTTAAACAATCTTAACAGAGGTCCAGAAAAAGCATTCACTCCATACTAACAGCAAGCTTCAGCATGTCAAAACAAGAATAGCACACAAAAAAGGCTAGTAATTCAGCTGGTACTTCAATTATCACAACTCTTACATGACTTTCGAATTAGGTTTGTGAGTGGCTTCTGTACAAAGCCATCAGACAGATGAGTTGCTGGAATTTCAAGCATTTAAGTCATTCTGGAGTAAGTGCTGAAATCTGAATAGGACTTCCACAACACAGCTCTCTCGCTCACCGAGAATGCCACAGTTATTGAATATATAGAATAAAAGCAAGCATAAGAGACACAAATTGTATAACAGACGGAATGATGTGCAGACATTAGCTCACAGATGGAAAGTACACCACGAGTTTATGAGGTAGTATAAGAAATATGACTTACCTGTTGTACCAGTTGAAGAGCAGCCAGTTGACCCCCTCCAGCTGGTAATCCCTGAGACAGTTTTCGTTACAATACTTTCGCGATTTCTCCAGCTTCTTCCAGTGACTTGCTGGAGGACGCTCCTGAGAAACAGACACACGGAGCATTTAACGCTAACCACCCACAATACAGCTGAACCACAGACTATCTGCTTCTAGATCAATTCCACGCTTATACTGTATATACACACGAAAACTCATTATTCCATTTTTTTTATTTTAGCACGAGCAACTCTCTTTTCTACATAAATTGTGTATTATATATGCTTGTCAAAAGGGATTTAAAAACATAATATCATGTAAAATAAGATTTGAGTCAGTATGAAATCTTATCCTTTTTTAAACAGCAGCATATAAATATTATTTGATATAAAATATACTAAAAACATACTGTAAAATATGTAAAGTTTCACAAACTAATTTCGAGAGGAGCACATGATATGATCAACTACAGCTGGTCCTTATCGCTAATCATTAGCTAGCCTATCGGATCATTCCAAAATTACTTTAAATATCCTGCCTAAACTTTATTCCCTATCTTCGTTTTGGACATCATGCCAAACAAGCTTATGATGAATCCTCAGCTAAGTGCGAACTCTTGAATGCATATACTAATATCAGGATAAAAGCAGCACTAATTCTAACACAAAATGTACACAAATGTTATTATTCCTCCAGTTTTCTGTCACATGATTAAATGTACAGTCAAAATTGTGCAAATCTATGGATTGTTGAAACTGTAACTTCATGATACTTCAATAAACAGAAAGTTCAAAAGAACAGTATTTATTTAGAATAGAAATTCTAAACAAAATTATACCTTTCTTGAAAGGAAATGTTTGAAATAATATAATATAATATAATGTAATGTAATGTAATTCAATGTAATGTAGCATAACATAACACAAAGTAACGTAACGCAAAGTAACAAAGTAGAGTAAAGTAATGTAATGTAATGTTATCTTACCATTCTGTTGGTGTGTGGTTTTGCTGCCTGCAGCTTTTTGAACTCCTCAATCTTAGTCTGGTCTACATCTTCCATCAGCTCCCATGTGCTGTCCTCGTATGGCAATGAGCACCATTTCACCAGGTAATACACCACGGGCTACACACACACACACACACACACACACACACACACACACACACACACACACACACACACACACACACACACACACACACACACACAAAAAGAAGGCTTTGAGACTTACACAAATTGCACTGCCTTTTGAACATAGAGAGAGCATGCTTTCAGCAACCACAGAGAGTGTAGACTGCACTCATTCACACATATTTCACAAAGCAATCGCTACCTCTCCACTGTCCTTGTCTTCACAGTAGGACACCTCGAGAACTCGGTCCACTTCTACATAGTCAGGATTGAATGGGTCCTCCTCAATCTGTAACACAAGCATACACACCATGAACATATATACTCAATCAATCAAGTGATCATAATGGTCTATAATAGAGATTTACACGAGGGCATTATCGTTTTAAAACACATAACATTTGCTACAGTTATGATGGTGATCCACACTACTAAAGAGTTTACGACCCTTGAAAACTTTAAGAAATGCTGCAAACCCTGTTTTAATCCAGACTTCTAAAAATTGAGACATGGCTGTACATTCATGTGTCCTTCCATGATTTGTCGAGCCGCTCTTAAATGACCCTTTATTTTGTGTGTGTTTTTTAATGTCACAATATTTTGTTTTTATAGTGAGTTCACATAAAAAAACTAAACCACTGCAGTTATAAATTATGTATTCTTGCCGTCATGACCAAAAATGACCCACCGTGCTGAGAAATAACATTATTTTACATCAATACTTGAACATGAGAAGTACAAAGCCTTGTTTTTTAAAGCTTTTTATCTTGTTCTCTTCTGAACACTGGCTACATTTAAAAGATATTCTTCCAACTTAAATAAAGTTTTTTTCTTAGCACAATTCAATACTAGTCATTATCATTCATGTTTAATTAAATAATTGTATATAGTTTATTGTATCTAGGCAACTATAATTGAATTGATGGGCCCTAGCATACACCCGGTGCAATAAGGCGTAAGACATGTTTGACGTGTTCCTATTTTTAGACATGCGCAACAGTAATTTTCACTTTTGCGCACGCTGTTTAAATAGCAAATCCATTTGCTTCACTTTGTGGACTCATGGATGTTCTGGCCTAAAAAAAGAGATGTGTTAAGGCGCATTATTGGCGCATTGCTTCTTTGAGGAACTGAAATAGACTGAGCCACTGACCAACTGAAAGCTGGTCCAAAGTCCAGCGCAGAGCACATTAGTTATGCGTAGCAGTACTATTTATTATATGCATATTTATATTTGTTAACAAAAACAAGCTTAGATTTGTCCACCTGTCAGGTTTTGGAGACGTATACATCACCATATGGGGCATAAGAATAGGACGTGTGTTTGGATATAACTCAGTTTTTTGACCATACTTCATTATTATTGTTCATATATTTGTTTGCTGGATATTAGAACTAAATTTAGAAATAGTTTTGAAACAAATCTTTGCGCTTCAAAAACAATATCAAATATGTAGGCTAATGGATGTCTTCAGGGGTGTGTACAACACTGTTTCACAAAAGTAAAGGAGTAAATTAAAGTGTAAAGTAAATAGAAAGTAAAGAGGCTGAATGGAGGAGGCTCGTTCTTTATCCTCACACTGCAAATAGTTTGTTTAACTGTTTTCTCGCTAATGAAGAATTTAGTTTTTCCACTTACAAGGTCCACCATGTAAATAGCAAATGCGCCATGGCGCGATACAACTGACTCTTAAAGGGAATGGGAGATGAGACTCTGATTGGTTTAATACGTTATACTCAAAATGCACCATAACTCATTAAGAGAATAAGCACAACCCTGTTAGACCATGCGCCGTGGCGCAAATCATATTTTTTCCATCCTTAAAAAAGCAAAAGTGCATTTAGACACACCCTAAATGCTTTTGCGCCATGAACTTAAGACTTTGTGCCTAGATTGTTAAAAATAGAGGCTGATATGTTTAGCTCCAGACATTTGTCTTCAGTCATGTATTGTGGATTGAGATCTTTTCTGAAATGCAGAAATGGCACTATATTAAAATGAAAACACACCACTGTAAATGTCGAGATGAAAGTAAACCTTCAAGCATCATGCAACATATTATTAAAGGGAAACACAATATTTGCAAAAATAACAAACAAACACATTCTTACATCAGCAAAGAAGTGTGCTTTCTGGGCCTGTTTGATCTTGAAGCGCTTGATTTTCTGCTGGATCCTCTTGTCTTTTTCTAACTGCTGCTCCGTTGCCCACTCACAGTGAAGATATGAGCTACAACACACACGTTTACATAATTACTTAATGCTTCTTACATATGCGCTAAATTATGCATGCTAATCAACACATGACTAAATTGCTCTCTGAGCTGCTCTTGGTTATCAGCGATGAGAAAAAAAACCAGCTTGGAAGCAAACAGAGAAAACTGTTAAAGCTGACAAAAAAGCAGTGCATAATTGACTTACTAGTTTTTGTATTTCACAAAATACTCTTCGATTTCCACCAACACCCCAGGAGAAACCTGTAGAATGACACACACAACACCGAGAGAGAGAGAATTTTGAGTTAATTTCCATATCAGCTTCTCTTGCTATGTCATGGCAAAAAACAGATCAAGTTTACCACATTTTATAAATATCATTTTTTTAAACATTGTGTATTTTTACAGTACTGTGTTTTACTATACTGTATTTTTTACATCAGTACAAATCATAACTTTTACATATGTATACATTTTTTTCTTTTAAACAAAAAGTTGTAACATCATGTTAATATTATGTGTATAATATAGCAAAAAAATAACAGAGAAAAGTGAGAGGAAGAGGAAAAAAAAAAATAAATAAATAAATAAGGGGGTTCAATCACTGCTCTCTTGTTAAAGTACTCAATAAATGGATTCCATGTTACCTGGAAATTCTTAGTTTTATTTTTAGGGAAAGTCTGAGTTTCTCAAGTTGCAGGCAAGACATGACATTTTTTTTTATCAAGGTGGAGCAACGGGGAAGATCTTTTCGTATCCAATTCAGTAAAACCACTCTACATGCCAAAAGGGTTATAATCACTGTATGATGAGTTTTAGATAATTCTGCATCATCACAGACACCAAATATAGCTAAAATAAGCCCAGGGTATGCTTGTTTTCCTATCACTTCTGATATTAATTGAAAAACCAAAGTACAATGATTAACTATTTTAGGACAATTCTAAAACATGTAACCGAGCGATGCTGGAGTTTGACTGCATCTATCACACAGTGGGTCTACGGGAGGGAACATCTTACAGAGCTTTCATTTAGACAAGTAGAGTCGGTCCAGGATCTTAAATTGTATTAAACCATGCCTGACACACACAGAACTAGAATAAACCTGTTCTTGTGCTTTCAACATCCTTTTTTAAGTTTTATTTTTGATAAAGATTTGACAATTTTAGAAGGATTCACATTTAAAAATATTTCATTTAAAGTCTATCCAGAAAAAAAAAAAAAGTTGTCTGATAAGATTAAAACAGCATTCTACAAGGATATGTTTAACAGTTTGGTCTCTGTTGCAATACTAACATTTTGGGGGTTCTTCTCAGAGTAAATGTTCATGTGTGAGTCATTCAACACAGTGTTATTGCAACAATATTCACAAACACACGCACACACTCACACACACACACACACACATGCACACACGCACGCACGCACACACGCACACACGCACACACGCACACACACTTTAATGTAATTGATACATTTCTCATCATTTACAATACAATTTGAAACATTCACAGAATATTTCAGTCACAGCAATATTAAAATGCCATCTTACTTTTAGTAATTACTATTTTCTTTGCCATATGCTTTAATAATAGTTTTAAATAATAACATTAGATAAAATTAGAATGAAATTAGAGACCATGCTGTGGCAAAATCGGATCACAATTCATTACATCTTGAGGAATATCTGGAGCAAATAGGTCTATTAAAAAACTAAAATTATAAATAAGGATAATAATACTAAAGTAAAAGCATATTAAAACAAAGAGAATGCTAAACTCGTACCTCTTTTTTCACCACACGAGACGCCATGATTTTATCAACCACAGCAGCGTCTTCCTCGGTTGGATTCTCCTTCAAATAAAGAAAATATGAAGCTCAGAGTCCAGTCACAACACAGCAAATACTTTGAATTTGGGCAGAAAAAATCTAATTGTGAATTCTCTGACAGAAATCCAGTCGATTTGCAGTTTAAATTTGATAAACAGCTCAATTTTCTCAATAGTGTGCAGCACACACTTTAAATGAAGGAGCACAACATGCTTTAATTGTATAAACAAATGTTTATTAACTCTATTTGAATATAGCCAACTGTATATAAAGGGTGTCATATATATTACGGTATATGCATTAAGTCTGTGTGCTTCTCTTCACAAAATGACAGCTCTAAACATTCCTATGTGATGGTAGTTTTAAAAATAATAGGCAGTCAACCATTACATATAGTATATATCGGTTCTATTGCATTCATAACGCAGGCTTTATGCTGTTTGTAACGTTTCAAAACATGATTACAATTCAATTTCGAACAGATATTAATTTCGCTTAATCTCACAGTCCTAATCCACACACACAAACAGGTTTCACTTCTGCTAAACATAACATACTATATTCTAAATGAGAAAACTACTTGGATACATGAAGAGAAATGTGTGTATGCTTATGACAGAGAGCTGAGATTGTGTGTTCTCACCACAAACAGTTGCACTGCAGGCTTTTTGTTGGAGCTGCTCTTCTTGGCTTTGACGATGACCTTCATTTCTTCATCAGATATTCGGGCCTCACCGTCATCCTCATACTTCTTCCTCTTGACCTTCCTGTTTGAACGCCGTTTCTGTAAACACAGTGAGTGTGGTTTCATGTTTATGTTTTGGATTTTTTTCTCAGTGATCAGGCATTTATACACCATTGCGCTGAAGTTTCTTCTGCTCGCCAGGGCTGTATTTATGTGGTAAAAAAATAATAATAAAATGGTAAATATTATTAAAACACACATTTTTTAAACTGGTGTCTACTTAAATATATTTTAAAATACATGTTTTTTCCTGGGATGGCAATGCTGAAAGTTGTGTCAGGAGGTATTACTCCTGTCTGTAGCATCACATGATCCTTTAAATATAATTCATATGTTCTGATTTTCAGCTGAAGAAACTTTTTATTCATTCATTCATTCATTTTCGGCTTAGTTCCCTTTATTAATCCGGGGTGGCCACTATGGAATGAACCGCCAACTTATCCAGCCTTTGTTTTATGCAGCGGATGCCCTTCCAGCTGCAACCCATCTCTGGGAAACACTTACACACTTATTCACACACACATGCACTACGGACAATTTAGCCTACCCAATTCATCTGTACCGCATGTCTTTGGACTGTGGGGGAAACCGGAGCACCCGGAGGAAACCCACGCGAACGCGGGAAGAACATGCAAACTCCACACAGAAATGCCAACTGACCCAGCCGAGGCTCGAACCAGCGACCTTCTTGCTTTGAGGCGACAGCACTACCTACTGCGCCACTGCGTCGCCCAAACTTTTTTTTATTATTATTATTATTATTATTATTATTATTATTATTATTATTATTATATTATTATAATTATTATAATAATTATTATTATTATATTATAGTTGATAAATCTATTATGATTCAATGATGAATAGAAAATTCAAGCATTTATAAATAAATAAACTGCAATAATTTGAAACTTAATTATTATTTCACAATTACTTAACATTTTAAATGTCTTTACTTTTGGACTATTTAATGTATTCCTAATGAATAAAATGCATAAATAGAATCCATTATTTATTCCATCAACATTAGATGGAACTTTTACCCCATGGAAGGAAATAGGTGCACATACTGTAGGGGACCTTTTCGCTAATGGAAACAGAAATGTCCATTCCCTCAGAATAATTTTTTTCAGATTTTTACAGATTAGGAACTACATACACGCCTATACATTTTCATTGGATATTAATACCCCTTCAATCATTGACAAATACCTTGATTGGCGTAAAGGTATTTAAAAAGTATCAATAATTTATGAACAACTATAATCAGTTGTTTTCCCCTCCACAAAATCTCTTAAGAAAGAGTGGGAGAAAGAATTGGGGGTGGAGATTTCAGAAGAAATGTGGCAATCATGTTTGGAGGATACTAATAAACACTATAAATTCTAGACATTGTCGGTTTTAATTAATTAATAAGTGACAATAATCAAAGAAAAAAATACATAAAATCTTCCAAAATATTTCACCTCTTTGCCACAAAAGTAATTCATCAGATGCGGATCTATCTCACAGTTTTATTTTTTGTTCTAAGATACAGAATTATTGGAATGGAAATTTTGAAGTGCTTTCTAAGATGTTAGGGTTGCCGAGGTTGCAAATACAACCGGATCTAATGCTTTTAATTCTGGCATTCTCTGAACAAACGCATTTGTTGTCAAATATACAACATAAATTGCTCCCATACTGTTTAACTACTGCCAAGAAGCTACTGCTGCTACTGTTTCAGAAAAAAAGGAATCCCCTACATGTAAACTGTGGCTTGGAGAAATTACCTCTATGTTACATTTGGAGCGAATTAGATATTATTTGAAAAGAAAACTCAAGCAATTTTACAAAATTTACAATCCTTTTATCTGTGTTATTGAAAAAACCTTGTGGAATAATGCATCACTGTGTAATGATTTAATATGCTTTGTCATCATACTCTGTTGTTTAAACAGGTCTCTGTAAATAAGTTGGCTTGCTATGTGGGTAAGTTTTTTTTATTTATTATTATAATTTTAATATTGTTTTTCCTTTTTTTTGTCTTTTTTTCTTTTTATTTTATTATTTGCTTTGCCTATGTTATATTTGGAAAAAATATGTAAAACAGGGAATCATTTTCTAACTAAATCTGTGTCTTCGATGAAGCTTATTTGACAAAAATCCATAAATAAAACTATGTGTGATATTAATGGAAAGAGTTTTTGACTGACGGTGTCTAAAAATCATTAAAAATAAATAAATTCCAAAAATATTGCTCTTGCACTATGTAAATATGTCATTCAAGGTGATGAAGAGAAGAGGAGAACCCCTGCGCATGCACAATTTTATTTTTCACTCAGCAAATCACACATGCTCATCAGGGGCCCTTAAATAAATTAGTACAGTGCAGAGAGAGAGTGAGAGAAACACAGAGAGAGAGAGAGAGAGAGAGAGAGAGAGAGAGAGAGAGAGAGAGAGAGAGAGAGAGAGAGAGAGAGAGAGAGAGAGAAAGAGAGAGAGAGAGAGAGAGAGAGAGAGAGAGAGAGAGAGAGAGAGAGAGTCTGCCCTCCCTCCCAAATATAACATGACCTAAATGTGTATGAGTTAAAGTAAATGGAGAGGATGAGAATATCTCAGGATGACCAAATAAAGAGCCGCCCGCTCTGCCATGAGACCCCAGTGTTTCTCAGAATGCACAGGCTGTGGCTTTAACTCCGCAGCCTAACTGAGTCATCAAAAGCACACTGCTTTAATTAACACAGGGGGTATTTAAAGAGGATAATTATATCTGGAAGGGTGGATGGGGGTATATCATGGATAAAGAGAATGAGAGGTTAGGCGGTTCAGAAGAAAGATGAGGAATTCATTTGAGGGTACAGCGGTCGTCGAAGTCTCCTTCTCTCTAGTACTGCTCATTAACATGTCGCAGAAAGCACAAATTCATTATACAGTTTAAAAAATGCAAAACAATAATATTCCGTTTTTTGTTCATCTGTGTAGCACTTAGATGTTTGGAAAAGACAGCAAAAAAAGTCATGCAGAGACATATTAAGAATAGATAGAAAACCATAGAGTAGCTCACCGAATCATCATCTTTAGAGGATCTGCGAGTTGGTCTGTCATCATCAGACAGCTCTTCTGAGGAATCTGTCTTCTTTCGCTTCTTCTTTCCAAATTTTATAACAATTTTTCTGTAGAGGTGAAAACACAGAGAGACATAATTATTTCATCACCAATTACACACTTAATTGTTTGTTTATATATTGATTGTTTGTTCCTTCCAAAACATTAGCAAAAGTCCCATATATATATATATATATATATATATATATATATATATATATATATATATATATATATATATATATATATATATATATATAGTGAGATAATTTATATTTAAGTATAGAATTTTTTTTTAATTTATAATTACCTGGATGACTTGCTTTTCACTCACTAATAAACACTGGTCTCTCTTAATTTAATTGTAAATGTCATGTAATGAAACTAAGCATGCACGATATATCCATGGCCATATCATAATCAGCCGATAAATGCTATTTTTAATGTTATCGTTATTGGTCCGATGTCAAAATTAGGCCGATATCTTTAAACCGATAGAGTAGTAATTGTACAGAACTGCCTGCCTCGCGCATGCATGGGCGGAACTTGTTCAGACTTGCCAGTGCACTATAACGAAGCTTTCCTCACATTGTTTATTCCTTCAAAGTGCGTCCTTTCTTTGTGTGCTATTGCTGTGCGTTAATAACACAGTAAGTAAACATGTTCCTTATCATTGTAGATATGTTTGATATCGTATCATTGTGTATTTTGGTTTAAATCGTCTCAGGAAAAATATTACATGTATAAACATAATAGCAAAAAATATTTATATTTATCGGCTATAGAATATCGGTTATCGGCCTCCAAATCTTAAGAATTATTGATATCGGCCAAAAAATATGTATCAGTGCATCGCTAAATGAAACCCTATGAGTCAAATGCTTATATTCAGAAGTCGCTCTTGCTGGGCACTTGTAAGTGTCCCATTTTTGCAATGTCTCTTGTATCTTGTCAGTGCCAGGCACACAGGTAATGCTACTCAAGACATCAGCTGTGCATCACTCGCTCTTTCACTCTAGCTCTCATTCTGGGTCCTCCTCTCTAGATGATGTTACACTCCACTAGTCTCCGGGACAACGTGACTTCCTGGTTGCCTAGCGACCTGATCAGAGTGAAGCTGGTGGCGTGGGTGGAAGCAGTAATGTTGTATCCTGTGAGTGACACACGAGCTCCACTCAGCAGCTGTGAAATGAGACTGAGTGCTTTACTTCTGTGAGTGTGTGTGTGCGGACAGAGCTGGACTGAACTAAGAATGTCAGGGAAACCGGTTTAGGGCTCTAAATATCTCGCTTTTAATCTAATCTGTCAATGAATACAACAAAATACACATAAGGGTGCCCTATCTCTTCAAAAAAAAAATTATAATAAAAATAAAAACTACTGTATGCATGTTAATGACATGCATGTTTTATTGACCACTGATAAGGTCAATTAAATCAATAAAATTATTACAGATTAATAACTGGCATGCCTACATCTGACTACTGGTCATACAGTATCTGTTTCCTTCCACCTGTTTTTATGCGGATTTTGGATATGCGCATAAAAATCAGTTGATGGAAACACCAAGATGCGCATAAATTTTGAAAATGTGCATAAAAACATATGCGCATAACTGAGTAGGATTCATTTTTTATTTGATAAGAAAAGATGCACATAAACTACAATGAAAACACTTTTACTGAACAAATTCCACTATGCCGATAAAAAAAAAAAAGTCATGTGATTTTGTTATAAGAGATCATGTGATGATAAAAATGTTTGTGACTGGACAAAACCAGCAGGCTGAGCACATTGTAACACATCTGAAATGTTGTTTTGGTCATACTAAAACGATTTAGCCATTTCAGTATCAGTGTAATATATTATTAATGACCTATAGAATTAAGAGCGTCTGTGCTCCGCGTCTCACGCCTTTAAACACCACCTCGCGTTCACTGCATGTCGGCATTGTCTACTGAAGCGCAAGTAATTTATTAAATAAGGAAAAGATTCATGCAGCTTCTCCTACCGCAGTAAATTCTGTTTTTACTTTTGATATTTGGCACCAGATATTTAGGAAGTGACGATTTTGTTTTCTTAGACTCATTGCATGGAAACGCTGCTTTATTCGCTCGTCTTTTATGTGATTTTCCAGTTTTGCGTATACATTTGCCTCTTTAGCATTAGCAATAGCATTGCTGAGAGAAAAAAACTTATATAGCATTTTATAATAATAATATCTGAACTATATACTCAAAAATGACATTTGCTGTTTGTTGTTTTTTGGGGGGACAACTTTATCATTTTTATGTTCAATCCACTTAAATTTGTAAAAACGAATAAGTCAACTTAATTTCTTCTTGTTGTCCCAACACAAATCGATTGTGTGGAACTAGGGCTGGGCAAGCTCAAAATCAAAATCAATATCTTGATTAATTGGACATTTTAACTAAATTTAAATTAATGAACGATTATTTTATTTATTTATTTTATGTTTTTGCCCTCATAGTTCACTGACAAGTTTTGTACAGTAAATATGCTCACATATTACAACTGAGAGATTTTTCAATGTAGGGTGCATTGCTTGATTTTATAATAATTAAAGAAATCTACTATCTATAATTAGTAACTGAACATGCTGAACAACCATTAAAACACACATTAAAACGTGGCTCTCCACACCGCCCACCCTTGTCACAGATACCAAACCGGCCAATCAAAAAGCTTGTGCTATGCGCCATTGTGACGTGTCGTTAAATTTTTTTGAGAGGTGCGTGGGTATGCGAAGACTGCGTCGGACCGCACACGTGCACTTGGCAGAAGTATAATATCAGAATAATATAATAAGTATAAATCACAATATAATCAGTACGGAGTAGCCTTGACAAAGCAGGGTAACGTGATTCCACACCAGTAGGGAAAGTAATTGAAAAAATGTAATTAGAACAATTATAGGTTCTCAATGTCGATTTCGATTACTTTTGAATTAATTGCCCAGCCCTATGTGGAACCCAGCATTTTTTTTTTCAAAACGGGCAACTGGCAACCCTAAATAAATATATAGTTACACTAACTGTACAACAAATTTAGTGGAATAATAGTCCTCAGTACAGAAATAATATGGTATATAAAATAATAAGGTATGAAACAAACAAAAATTTTAGTGCCATTCACCATAAACAGCATTTATTAAAAACTTCAAGCCAAAACAAATTTAGTTAAAGCAAAGACGGAAACTACCAGCATGTGGGAAATGCTCTATAAAATCTTCAAACGCCTCTCTCTACTTGACAGTAATTGCATTATATTAGTCTCTTTGAAATAAACTGAAAGTTGCTGCACATTTCAGATAATTCAAAACTGTAAGTTCTAGAAAATATGGTCGAAAGAGATAAAACATACAACAAAAGCAAACATTAAGGTGTTTTTGTCTTGTATGTGTATGCTTGAACATATCCTAGCAATATTAAAATACAGATTCTGTCTCTCAAACTTTTACGTTGCTTGAACATGTAAAAAAAAAATACATAAAAACACATGGAGCTCTGCAGGAAACTAAATATAAAAGAATAAAGCCCTGAAGGAAAGATATGCCAGTCACTGGTCTTTTCTTCTGCAGACTGTTTGTAGTTCTGCATTCTTATCATTCTAACATTTAATACCATATCCTGTGCTACAGCTCTTGAAACAAGCACCAGGGCAGTAAGGCCAAAGTTTGATTTCCTCCATTTCAAAAAAAAAAAAAAAACCATTGCTTTCATATAAAACATCCTGCTAACTGATGCACATATTTGATCATTTCACATGAATAAATCTTTAAATCAAAAAATACTTCAGTAAAATCAACATTAATTGGATAGTTCACCCATACATGGAAATGTCCTCTATTTTTAATCACATTCAAGTGGTTATGACTGTTTATAGAGTTATTTATTTTGTTGAACACAAAACAAGATATTATGAAGAATGCTGGAAAAAACAAGATATTGTCACTCATAATAGGAACAAAACACAATAGGGATGCACAGATTTTTCAGCTTCTAAAAGTTATCTGCTGAAAAATGGCTTTTTTTTGTTTTGTTTTTGGCTGAATGAGAAAAATGTCAAAAGAACAATATTCTGTGGTATGAAACCCATTCATTTCAATGGCTGCGCAAACGTGGTTTGTTGTTCTGTTCAATTCAATTCACCTTTATTTCTATAGCACTTTTAGGCCCCATTTACACGAATGCATTTTCATTTTAAAAACGGCGATTTAAAATGAAAACGATCGGTGTCCACACTAGCGTTTCACCCAGCGTTTCTGAACAACTCTCCGCCTACACCAAACCACTGAAAACGCACATCACTTGACCACACACACACACTCACTCTGGCATGCGCTGCAGCTCATCTAGCCAGATGAGAGCTGTGCTTGTCGGACTGTTCATAAAGGATCTACCGCTGGATCCAATCTCACTATATTCATCTTGTTGTCTATATCTAACGACATATTCCCCAACTTTGGTCTTTTGAATCAATTTCTTGTTCTCAGGTAACTTGTTTTGGCTGGGCGCAAAGATAAGTTAATAATTAATGTAACCACGTACATTCTGTATATTGACTGATTGTTTGTCTTTATTTCCCATATTATATAAACTTATTGTACCTTATACTTTTATATTGGCCATTATCGATTATTAAAACTAATATTCAGCAAAAGAAAGGGTATGTTTCGTATTTTCAATGAAAAAGAAAGGAGGCAGTAATGTTATGGGCTCCGTTTTATTACAAATATGTATACAGTGAAGATGACGCTCATATATGCAGCACGACGCCTCAACATTTCTGCTGTCTGTTAAGTTGTTAATATCAAAATAAAAATAGGCAGTTCCTTATATCATGTTTTCATGAAACAACGTACGTATCCAGGATCATGTGAATGACATTATAAAGTACACTGTTCCCTTTGAAGATTTACCCGACATGTCCTCTGGAGTCTATTTCCAATTTCAAACTTACTAAGTCTGAACTTACAAGGAGAGGATGCAGGACTGAACTGTGTGTAGGCTATTTAATATTAAGGAAAAAGCCCCAATCAGAGAGGCGATTGTCTGCAGCCCCGCCTCTGTTTTCCTCTATCCACACTGAGACAGAGCTGCATCATTTTAGAATGAAAACAGCCTCTTCAGCGTTTCCAAAACACTCCGTTTTCAGCGCTCAAAAACTCTGGCGTAGTGTGGATGGATGGAGTAACCATAGCAAAACTTAAGCGTTTTAAAACGAAAACGCATTAGTGTAAACGGGGCATTACAATGTAGATACTGTCAAAGCAGCTTAACATAGAAGTTCTTGTAAACCGAAATTGTGTCAGTCCAGTTTTTAGAGTTGAAGTTCATTTTACAGAGAACCCTTACTATAACTCAGTTCAATTTTCGTGGCCTCACAGTTTCGCAAATGTTTTTCATGTAATTTGACATGCTTTTTTCTACAGTGCATTGTGTTCTGCGTCCTGATTAGCTCATTGTGTTTTGCGTCCTGATTGGCTCATTGTGTTTTGCGTCCTGATTGGCTGTAGACCATTTTCAATCAATCTCCTCCGTGCCATATCTCCTGTACAGTACAGAATGCATTCAGCTTGCCAAATTTAAACAAATCTTTGATTGCTAGCAGTGTGACTCTGAAGTGCTGTTTTCTTCCCTCAATGTCGACGAAATGTTCTGCACCAACAAAGGCACCTGCGGTAGCACCCAAAAGACAGAGGAAGATGCTAACCATCGTATAAAATTTGAACTTCTGGACATGCTAAGGGAAGGTAGAAGTTACGCAGCTATAGGACACTATTAAGGAATAAATAAATGAAGATTAAATGGTTTTGATCTTTAGTTATATTCTATAATACCAGACATTTTTTCTAGGAAGGTTTGAACTTTCAGAGTTTAAACAAGAGAGAAAAGTGTGACAATTTTAATGTTAAGTGTATAAAGTGTGTAGCGAGGGGTTTTACAGCCTTAAATCATCTATAATAATTGTACAAAATAAAGCTGACTACTTCACAGATTTCGCCTATTGCGGGTTATTTTTAGAACATAGCTCCAGCGAATAATTAAGGACCACTGTAGTTAATTTCAGTGTGGTATAATTTTCACTGCTGAAAGTCTAAAGACTGAAGAGCAAATCCATCGATGCACAGTTCCACAAGTCCCAAAACCAAGCAAGCCAGTGGTGAGGAACAAAACTTTACCAATTGATGAAAGTGAAAGAAAAAACCTCGAGAGAAACCAGGCCAGTATTCTGTTGACCATAATAAAATATATAAACAAATAATAAGTAACTATTACAAAGCGTTTTTAATTTTCAGTCGAGTCCAGATAAAAACTTCCTTTCATTTCAGTGCATCTCTAAAAAATAAATAAATGGCAGGTTTTTATTTCTTCTTATATTCTTCATTATATCATCACATAAAAAAATTGAACAGGTCTGAGGCAAGTGGAGGATGAGCAAATGATAAAAGAATTTTAATTTCTGGGTGAACTACACCTTAAAAAAACTACTAACAACTTGGTAAGGGACTACAATCCTTATTTTTCTTCTAAAGTATCTTTTAGGAATGTAAATCACCTGCTGTTTTAATAGCTGTACTTTGGCACAGATAAACCTTTGCAATCCGAAAATATCTTTATTACAGCTCAAAGTCAACTCACCAACAAACAAAAACAACATGTAGGCACACACAACATATAATGAAAGTCAAATATAATATATATTTTTAATTGACTGTAGTTTCCACTCTATATTTGAATACTGGGTGGTTTGGTAAGTCATAAAAAAACAAGGCGATCTTCAGTGAATGTGTGTGAGTGTTTCTCGAATATCTTACAATGCACCAGTATTTAAAGGTTATATGAATCAGAGACAAAACATATACGTGCTCGCACACCTGCTCGACAAATGACAGCAGAAGGTCTTGAGCAGCAGACAGAGAGGGCCACATTAATATTTCAGGGCTGTAACCTTGGCTACAGATACGCACACACACTTATTCTTATCCTAAAAGCTCCCACTAACAAATAGCTGCACAAACATACACATTGAGGTATAAGGCAGTCAACAATTGGAGTTTAAGGCAGGTTTGACAGGTTAGGTTTGATTAAAGCTAACTCTATTCTGTCACAGGTCTTTCAGCTTGGTTTATCTAAAAAAAGTGTGAAGGCTGCCATCTGAACCGTGCAGCATAAAAGAAGCAGACTGTGAGGTTTGAAAAAAAAAAATGAATTCAACGTGGACGAACAGTATCTACTGTCACTGAATCAAGTACAGGACATGATATGATGAAATGGCCATGAAACGTACAGAATTCTCAACCATTCTGTTTTATGTTGCCCTTAACAGATCAAAACAGGTGTTGGAAACCTGACTCCTTGTAGCCTTTGCAAAATATCTTCTTTTGTGTGTGTGATGAAGGAATCCCTGGCGCTAATTTGACTCATTATGAGTTCGCTGTTGCTTAAACAATACTATCACATGTCTACATACAATGGGAATGTTCAGCCCAGCAGACAGCATTGTTTTTGGATGATTGCTAGGTTTGGTGAAAAAATATATACATGTCAAAAAGGAGTTCTGTTGTTGATGTCGTTGTACACTCACCGGCCACTTTATTAGGTACACCTGTCCAACTGCTCGTTAATGCAAATTTCTAATCAGCCTATCACATGGCAGTAATTCAATTCATTTAGGCATGTAGACATGGTTTAGAATGGGGAAGAAAGGTGATTTAAGTGACTTTGAATGTAGTATGGATGTTGGTGCATTTGTTATTGGTGCCAGACGGGCTGGTCTGAGTATTTCAGAAACTGCTTATCTACTGGGATTTTCACGCACAACCATCTCTGCGGTTTACAGAGAACGGTCCAAAAAAAGAAGATATCCAGTAAGCGGCAGTTGCCTTGTTGATACCAGAGGTCAGAGGTCACCCCACTATTCACTGTGGCCTGAGCTTCAATAACTTTTCCCAGGTGAAAATGCTGCCCCAGTCCGCCCCTGCTTGAGACAGATGGGCTACATCAGCAGAAGACCACTGGGTGCCACTCCTGTCAGCTAAGAACAGAAAACTGAGGCTACAATTTGCACAGGTTCACCAAAATTGGACAATGGAAGATTGTAAAAACTTTGCCTGGTCTGATGAGTCTTGATTTCTGCTGAGACATTCAGATGGTCAGGTGCGAATTTGGCATCAACAACATGAAAGCATGGATTCATCCTGCTTTGTATCAACGATTCAGGCTGTTGGTGGTGATGTAATGGTGTGGCGGATATTTTCTTGGCACACTTTTGGCCCATTAGTTCCAACATCGTGTCAACGCCACAGCCTATGTCATCCCTTTATGTCTACAGTGTACCCATCTTTTGATGGCTACTTCCAGCAGGATAACGCGCCATGTCAATCATCTCAGACTGCTTTCTTGAACATGACAATGAGTTCACTGTACTCAAATGGCCTCCACAGTCACCAGACTCAATCCAATAAAGCACCTTTGGGATGTGGTGGAATGGGAGATTTGCATCATGGATGTGCAGCCGACAAATCTGCAGCAACTGTGTGATGCTATCATGTCAATATGGACCAAAATCTCTGAGGACTATTTCCAGTACCTTGTTGAATCTATGCCACGAAGGATTAAGGCAGTTCTGAAGGCAAAAGTAGGTCCAACCCGGTACTAGTAACGTGTACCTAATAAAGTGGCCGGTGAGTGTATCTTTACAATAAGACTTTACAATAAAAAATTATTAAATTAAAGGATTGGTTCTGTTGTCTTATTAATTACTCATCCTCATGTCCTTCAAATGCCCTGAGGCAACTTTAATCTTCTAAAAACAAATCCAGACACTTTAGACGAAAAAAAAGAAAATTGTGATATTATCTTCGAAACACAAATGAGGAAATTGTAGAATGAAATCCGAGAGCTCTCTCATCCCCCATAGACAGCAATAATCATAAATAGGGCTGCACGATATTGGAAAAAACTGATATTGAGATATTTTATTTTTCTGTGCTATTTGATAGCTTTAACAGTTTTCAGCTACAGAAATTGAATAAATTTGGCGCAGTAGGTAGTGCAGTTGCCTCACAGCAAGAAGGACGCTGGTTCGAGCCTTGGCTGGGTCAGTTGGCGTTTCTGTGTGGAGTTTGCATGTTCTCCCTGCACTCGCGTGGGTTTCCTCCGGGTGCTCCGGTTTCCCCCACAGTCCAAAGATATGTGGTACAGGTGAATTGGGAAGGCTAAATTGTCCGTAGTCTATGAGTGTGAGTGTGTATGGATGTTTCCCAGAGATGGGTTGCGGCTGGAAGGGCATCCGCTGCGTAAAACATGTGCTGGATAAGTTGGCGGTTCATTCCGCAGTGGCAACCCCAGATAAAGGGACTAAGTCGACAAGAAAATGAATGAATGAATGAATGAATGAATATTCAGGTCCATTAAGAAATATCTGAAATGTGCCACAACTTACATAATGCAATTAATATCAGGCAATCAAAATGTGGGGGAAAAACAACAACAAAAACACAGAAACTTTTGGATTTTGGATATTTAGAGCTACTGGCAATTAATTTGTCATTAATTCAGAATAAATGATATAAAGAGACACTAACAGCAATACAGCATAAGTCTTTTTTTCTCCTCTGCTCAGCATGTCACAGCAAAACATGTCTCTTCATACTAAACATGTCAATTCAATTGCATTGAACCACAAAATCATAAGTAGATAAAAACTGGTCTGAATGTGTGAGAGGGAAACTCAATGTGTCTGGAGAGAGTGAATTTGCAGTATCAGTTTCCATCTGTCTCGCATGGCTTCACTTTAGTCTGGCGCTGAATCTAAAACTTCACATTGTAAACGCTTTAAACCACCTGCTTCTTCATCATCTGAATGAATGAACACTTGGATACTTTTATTAAAAATATCAATAGCAGTACTAATGCAATGGCATGAAGCAAAGAAGTTTTGATATATTACTGTATCGACACAGCCATTACATTTCTGGCAGACTGTACTATTATAAATATGGGTGTGTGTGTGTGTGTGTGACTGCAGAGACTCTGAGATCACATGGTCTGCTTTAATGGCAGCTGTTGGCTGTAGAGTGCAGTTTGGTGCAAAGCGGGTCAGTAGGTTTCTGGCTGTGCTCTTCACCGCAGGCTCAAAGACACCATGCCTGCTATTTATGAAACCAAGAACCAAGACCCATCTCGGCCTCCGTGTCTCCACAGTTATTTGAGAAAAAAATATCTGGCGCACAGCTTGTACAAATCCATTTATTTAAAATAGCCCTCAGTAGTAAAAGGTAAGGTTATTTTTACTGAAGGTTTTAACATAAGGACTTTAAGGGTTTGCAACTGTCTGACTTAAAAAAAAAAAAACAGTATTACAGTATTTCTAGACACTTCTTGAATGCATCACATACCCAAACACCCTAAAATGTTAATGATAAATTAATTTAAAGGTAAAAGAGGGGGGAACTCTGGTAATATTTTGCACATTAAGTAAAACAGTACACATATAAGCCACAGACCTTCAGAATGTTAGCTGAAATGGAAAGTAAACTGTTATAACAATTATGTTAAGCTTAAAGCTATTTGTGACACCAGTGGCTGTTTTTTTTTTTATAATTAGGGGTCTTCACCTTTATTGGACAGGACAGTAGAGAGTATTGACAGGAAAGCGTGGGGAGCAGAGAGAGGGGAAGGATCGGCATAGGATCACGAGGCAGGAATCGAACTCGGGTCGCCATGAGCACCGGAGTACATGTTTCACCGGAGTACATTTTGAAAAAAAAATATGCTAGAAACCTGTAACCATTCACTTCAATAGAATCAAAAACAAACACTATACAAGTCAATGGTTACAGCTTTTCAACATATTTCAAAATAACTTCTTTTGTGATGAGTTTTGGGATGAGTTCTGTCCCTTTAAAACTGGCAAATTGTCTCTTCCTGCTCCTTTCAATTATTGTAGTGGCATTCAAGACTACCTGAATTTGTCTGTCATGAACAGGCCTTGGTATCACTTGTGTGTATTTTGGCTAAAACCTCAAACATTCCACAAAACACACTATGAGTGAAATTAGAAATTAGTTGTGAGGTGGCAGTCAAGCTAATAAAACATGTGGCTTAGATTTTTTCTTTGAGAATTAATATCACAGCTTGTTTAAATCCATTTATTTAAAATAGCCCCACAGTAGTAAAAGGTAAGGTTATTTTTTACCGACTTTATTTAAAATACCGAGGGTATTTTATGGACTTAAGGGTTTGTTGCATCTGTCTGACTTAAAAAAAAAAAAAAAAAAAAAACAGTTTTACAGTATTTCTACACACTTCTTGAGTGCATCACATACCCAAACAACCCAAAATGTTAATGATAAATTAAATCAAAGGTAAAATAGTGGGGAGATCTGATAATATTTTGCACATTAGGTAAAACAGAACATGTATAAGCCACAGACCTTCAGAATGTTTGCTGAAACGGAAAATAAACTGTTATGACAATTATCTTAAGCTTAAAGTGATCATACACACAGTATAATTTAGAAACCTTTTTTGTGACTTTTTGTTAAGTGACTGTAGTAGAATGCTGCGCTGTGTGAACGTTGAAAGAAAATTGCCGGAAAGAGCACGTTCACGTCTAGAACGCGCTGACGTGAAACATCTTCTCCAGACAGTAAGTGGCTGTATTGTTATTAAAGGGGACAGTTCACCCAAAATTTAAACTTTCACTGTTTACTCACCCTCAAGTGGTTCCAAACCTTGAGTTTCCTTTTTATGTTGAACACAAAAGTACAAAAAATGTCAGAAACCTGAAAAATTGACTTTAGTAGTATAAAAAAAACAAATAATATATAAAAGTCAATGGTTACAGCTTTCCAACATATTTCAAAATAACTTCTTTTGTGATCAGTTTTGAGATGAACCGTCGCTTTAAAGCTTGTAAATTGTCTCTTTTTGCTACTTTCAATTATGGTAAGGGCATTCAGAATAGGGCTGAGCGATTAATCTAAAAGAAATCGACATTCAGAACCTGTAATCGATCTAATTTATCCAGGTCAATTTTTTCAATTACTTTCCCTACTGTGTGTGGAGTCACATGACCCTGCTCTGATAAAACTGAATTATACTTATTATATTATGATTTATACTTATTATATTATTATGATATTATACTTCTGCCACGAGCATGTGTACAGTCCGGTTCAGACATAACATATTCGCACACCGCTCAAAAAAAATTTACTTATACGTCACAACAACGCATAGCACAAGCTTTGTGATTGGTCAGTTTGGTAGAGGTGATGACTGTGGGTGGTGCAGAGAGACGCATTTTAGGCAATGTGTTTTAATTTCAGTTGTTTACTGTTGATGTTCAATAAATAATCAGATGGTAGATAGTGTGTGTTTTCTTCAATTATTTTAAAATCAAGCAGTGCTCCCTACATTAAAAAAATCTCTCACTCGTAATATGTGAGCATATTTACTGTACAAAAATTGTCAGTGAACTATGAGGACAAAAACATAAAATAAATAAATAAATGAAATAATCATTTATTAATCATAATAGAGTAAAAATGTTCAATTAATCGATTAAAAGATTTAGATTTTAGGCTAAATCGCCCAGCCCTAAATCAGGACTACCTGAATTTGTTTGTCATGACAGGCCTTGGCATCAGTTGTGTATTTTTCTAGAACCACAAATATTCCAGAAAACACACTATGAGTAACATTAGAAATTTGTGAGGTGGCCGTCAAGCTAATTAAACATGTGGTTTTTATTTTTTATGAGGCAGTAGGACCATGTCCCATTGTCATTTTATGATTTAAAGGGATTTTTTACAGGCAGCTCTACTAAAGTTTTAATGCAGCCCTTTGTGGCGTCTGATTCAATCTTCACAGCGGTCTACTACACCACAGTCCATGCAACAAATCATCATGACCAATGATAGCAGTCAGGGGTTTTGTGCTTGTGGAAATAAAAGATGGCAAACAAGAAGATATTCAAGTGAGGGTTTTTTTTGAAAATTTTTCAATGAAATGATTGCTTTAAGCCAACTTTGGCCATTGGAGTTGAGTGACTGTTTATGCAGTGTCTATGTATCCTTTGTCTAGAAATGTCTGCATACACAGTACATATGCAGTCCGCTTGTTGTGTGCTGATAGAGTGGAATGTGTAAAAATAAAAATATATTCCATTTCTTAACGTTAGATGTATTTAATTACTTTGGACTTCATTAATATCTTGTATTTTAATATAATTCATTAAAAGTGTATGTTTACAATAAATGTTATACTCTATATAATAATTTATTTGACTCCAGTTTGCCTGATATTACTTCTTATTTAATGTTTTTTTTTTCTGTGAGGTTTGGACATCATTAAATGTGCATGCTATCATTCTGTTTTTACTAAAAAAAAATACACCATTTTCTATAAAAATAAAATAAAGAAATTTTAAAAAACTGAACACTTTCCTGTGTAGCTTCCTACTCAAGCTTCCTGTGTAGCTTAAAAAGATTATTTTATGGCCTACTTTAAACAGTGGCAGGATTAGGCAGGTAGTGATGGGGAGAAAAGTTGGGGATCTCTCAAGCTGAGAATTGTACTCACTTATGTCATAAAAATTGTACTCTGGTGCATGGCTTTAACAAAAATACCTTATTTTATTAAAAAAAGCAATATTCTGGCCTTAACCCTTTAACTGCCCCACAAAGAAAACTATTTTTGGATTGGATTTCTTAACTCCTAATGTCACTAGCTAACACACTTGATGCATTTTTTTAACACATCCCATAATTTCTAAAATATCAACCTCTACCAAATGGTTATGTCGGTTCATGGTAAAAGTAGCGGAATTAATACATACACTATGAAAAATCTGAAAATATGAAGTGTAAAACCAATTTATTTTAAAACTTAATCAAAATAAAACATTTTAAAATACTAAATCATCTTTATTTTTTGAAGTACACCATAAAATAATTCAGATTAAATAATTCAGGCACGTTTTCTTACTTAATTATAAAAAAAATTACAATAAAACCAAAATCAAGAGTGGTAGTGCAACAGGATTATGCTTGTTTGATTTTTTTTTTCTTGTAAACCAACAATGCTGTGTGTGTAAACCATTATTTAAAACAGTTATTCTTTAAATGACTTTAACAGTCGTTATTTAAAACAAGCAAAATGTGGTCAACCATTTGGTAGAGCAGGCAGTTAAAAGGTTAAAGCAAAGAAGCACTGGGATCCAAAAAACTATAAAAATTAAGAAATAAATGGTGCCAGCTATAACCTTGCTGCTATATAGGACTGTACTGGCTTACTTTATACAACTACAGTCCCAGCATAAGAGACTGGGTATAAGGGAATAAGACCGATTTAGTCATCTTGATAGTCAAAAATCCTCAATACTTGTCAGATGCCCCCATCACTGGATTGGGAATTATTTAACTTTTTGTGTTTCTTTATGGACATGATACTGTTAGCAACAACGCAACACTCAAACAATAATTAATACCACTCTCTAAGAGCAGAGAGGCAATAAACATAGTCAGTTTAGAGTAATGCTAGTTCACAACACTGTTCATAACAATTACACTGCAAAACAAGCTGAGTAAAACCTTGCCAAACCAGACAGGTGACTGAGTATGTCGCATGCAGATGGACACTGCTTAGACTATTACCAATTCAATATGCAAACCTGTTCCTCGTATTTTGGAGGCTCTGAAAAGCCAATGTCTGTAGTGGAGAAACTAATCTAAACAAGAAAAGAAATCACCCAGTGAGGCGTTGAGTCTGAACATACACATGCCCTGTTTGTCTTGCCTTTACCGCTGAAGTATTTGGGTCAGTCAGACTGCTAATCCATTAAGCACGATGAACAAGTCACAAAAGAAATTCAACATACCACTTTTACAAGCACAGTGGGAATGTTCAACATTTTCAGGCAAGCTTCGTAATTCCAGCAATGGACCAAATGAGAGCATGCAGTGTTCTAAATGCAAAGCAGCATCAAGACTGGACATTAGAGTAGGGAAAAGCAATATGGTGGCACCAAGTTTGCAGAGGCCTTCACATAATGCACATGACCTAGAAATCTCATGTCACATTCTTCCTTTCAGTCCTCTATTAATGCAGATCAGATGACATCATGATGTTATAAAGCTCTGCATGCCGTGAACCACTCAAAAACGACGCTGTGTGTGTGTGTGTGTGTGTGTGTGTGTGTGTGTGTGTGTGTGAGCACATGTAAAGTACTTGTGTAAAGGAATTATTAAGCACACTCAAAAAAGGGAGAACAGCAGATAGAGGTTTACTGCATGCTTGCTCCTTTTGTTAATAGGGGGTTTCATATCTTTTTCATATTTGCCTAAAAATATTGACCAAAACTTGCAGTGACCATTATGCATAATAATTTTAACATAATTTTCTCATAATATTAGTTCAACAACATAAAATTTAAATGAAACTATCATTTTACACTTATTTATTTTATTTATTTTCTAGCAGATAGTATATATATATATATATATATATGCATTTTTTAAATACAGTGTTTAGCATATATGAGTCCACCCCTCATAAATCTATCTTTTAAATTCATATTTTTAATAGGAAGCTATACAATATTATGTTTGTGCAAATACATTAGATTAGTCAGGTCTGAAGCCAAATCTGGAGCTTATCTAACAAAATGACTTACAATAACGGTCCAAAAACTAGCACACCCAACCTTATATGTTATAGAAAAATATTAAATACAAATTTTAAAAAAGAGGAAAAATCAGAAGCAAAAAAACGAAAAGAATTTAGTTGAAATTTTGTAGTTTGTAATTGTTTTTCTTGCAATATTTTGCTTGGATTTAACTGTATTACCTTTAATTTCTAAATATGTTTGGTGACTAAAATATTATTTTAAAAAATATATCTGTTTAATAAATCTGTTTTGTTAAAATGCACCAAAATACATTGCCTATATTCACTGAGAAATGGATACAAATATTCATTTTCAAAATGGAGTGTAGTCAATTATGCTGAGCACTGGGTATACAGACAATAATTGATCAAACTTATTTTCTAGCAGATAGTATATATATATGTGCATTTTTTAAATACAGTGTTTAGCATATATAAGTCCAGCCCTTATAAATCTATCTTTCAAATTCATATATTTAATAGAAAGCTATACAATATTATATTTGTGCATATACATTAGATTAGTCAGTACTGAGGCCAAATCTGGAGCCTATCTAACAAAATAACTTATGATAACGGTGCAAAAACTAGTACACCAAAATGTTTATGTTATAGAAAAATTAATTAAAAAAAGAGGAAAATCAAGAGAAGCAAAAAAATGAAAAATTTACTTGAAATTTTGTAGTTTGTAACTGCTTTTCTTGCAATATTTTGCTTGAATTTAACTGTATTACCTTCAATTTCTAAATATGTTTGGTGACTAAAATATAATTGTAATAAATATATCTGTTTAATAAATATGTTTTGTTTAAATGCACCAAAATACATTGCCAATATTCAAATAAATTTTCTAGCAGGTAGCAGGGGCGTCGCTAGACCCAATTCACTGGGGCACGTGCCCCAGTAAAAATCTCCAGTGCCCCAGTAAATGCATTGAGATATGATTTACTTCATATGCAAGTGTATTTATTAAGAGTGGTAATTCTGAAATAAAGACGG